>NW_026277406.1:227500-275000 GCF_023373465.1 Oncorhynchus keta | reverse complement strand
CAGGACAGTGTAGTAGAGACGTGTGATGACAACAGGACAACAGGACAAGTAGGACGTGTGATGACAACAGGACAGTGTAGTAGAGACGCAGTGATGACAACAGGACAACAGGACAGTGTAGTAGAGACGTGTAAACATGACAACAGGACAGTGTAGTAGACAACAGACAGTGTAGTAGAGACGTGACAACAGGACAACAGGACAGTGTAGTAGAGACGTGTGATGACAACAGGACAGTGTAGTAGAGACGTGTGATGACAACAGGACAGTGTAGTAGAGACGTGTGATGACAACAGGACAGTGTAGTAGAGACGTGTGATGACAACAGGACAGTGTAGTAGAGACGTGTGATGACAACAGGACAGTGTAGTAGAGACGTGTGATGACAACAGGACAACAGGACAGTGTAGTAGAGACGTGTGATGACAACAGGACAACAGGACAGTGTAGTAGAGACGTGTGATGACAACAGGACAGTGTAGTAGAGACGTGTGATGACAACAGGACAACAGGACAGTGTAGTAGAGACGTGTGATGACAACAGGACAGTGTAGTAGAGACGTGTGATGACAACAGGACAGTGTAGTAGAGACGTGTGATGACAACAGGACAGTGTAGTAGAGACGTGTGATGACAACAGGACAGTGTAGTAGAGACGTGTGATGACAACAGGACAGTGTAGTAGAGACGTGTGATGACAACAGGACAACAGGACAGTGTAGTAGAGACGTGTGCTGACAACAGGACAGTGTAGTAGAGACGTGTGATGACAACAGGACAGTGTAGTAGAGACGTGTGATGACAACAGGACAGTGTAGTAGAGACGTGTGAACAACAGGACAGTGTAGTAGAGACGTGATGACAACAGACAACAGGACAGTGTAGTAGAGACGTGTGATGACAACAGGACAGTGTAGTAGAGACGTGTGCTGACAACAGGACAGTGTAGTAGAGACGTGTGATGACAACAGGACAACAGGACAGTGTAGTAGAGACGTGTGATGACAACAGGACAGTGTAGTAGAGACGTGTGATGACAACAGGACAGTGTAGTAGAGACGTGTGATGACAACAGGACAGTGTAGTAGAGACATGACAACAGGACAGTGTAGTAGAGACGTGTGCTGACAACAGGACAGTGTAGTAGAGACGTGTGATGACAACAGGACAGTGTAGTAGAGACGTGTGATGACAACAGGACAGTGTAGTAGAGACGTGTGATGACAACAGGACAGTGTAGTAGAGACGTGTGATGACAACAGGACAGTGTAGTAGAGACGTGTGCTGACAACAGGACAGTGTAGTAGAGACGCGATGACAACAGACAACAGGACAGTGTAGTAGAGACGTGTGATGACAACAGGACAGTGTAGTAGAGACGTGTGCTGACAACAGGACAGTGTACAGTGTAGTAGAGAGAGACGTGTGACAACAGGACAACAGGACAACAGGACAGTGTAGTAGAGACGTGTGATGACAACAGGACAACAGGACAGTGTAGTAGAGACGTGTAATGACAACAGGACAACAGGACAGTGTAGTAGAGACGTGTGATGACAACAGGACAACAGGACAGTGTAGTAGAGACGTGTAATGACAACAGGACAACAGGACAGTGTAGTAGAGACGTGTGATGACAACAGGACAACAGGACAGTGTAGTAGAGACGTGTGATGACAACAGGACAGTGTAGTAGAGACGTGTGATGACAACAGGACAGTGTAGTAGAGACGTGTGATGACAACAGGACAGTGTAGTAGAGACGTGTGACAACAGACAACAGGACAACAGGACAGTGTAGTAGAGACGTGTGATGACAACAGGACAACAGGACAGTGTAGTAGAGACGTGTGATGACAACAGGACAACAGGACAGTGTAGTAGAGACGTGTGATGACAACAGGACAACAGGACAACAGGACAGTGTAGTAGAGACGTGTGCTGACAACAGGACAGTGTAGTAGAGACGGTGATGACAACAGGACAACAGGACAGTGTAGGACAGTGTAGAGAGACGTGTGACAACAGACAACAGGACAGTGTAGTAGAGACGTGTGATGACAACAGGACAGTGTAGTAGAGACGTGTGATGACAACAGGACAGTGTAGTAGAGACGTGTGAGACAACAGGACAGTGTAGTAGAGACGTGTGATGACAACAGGACAGTGTAGTAGAGACGTGTGATGACAACAGGACAGTGTAGTAGAGACGTGTGATGACAACAGGACAGTGTAGTAGAGACGTGTGATGACAACAGGACAACAGGACAGTGTAGTAGAGACGTGTGATGACAACAGGACAGTGTAGTAGAGACGTGTGATGACAACAGGACAGTGTAGTAGAGACGTGTGATGACAACAGGACAACAGGACAGTGTAGTAGAGACGTGTGATGACAACAGGACAGTGTAGTAGAGACGTGTAATGACAACAGGACAGTGTAGTAGAGACGTGTGACAACAGACAACAGAGACAACAACAGGACAGTGTAGTAGAGACGTGTGCTGACAACAGGACAGTGAGTAGAGACGTGTGATGACAACAGGACAGTGTAGTAGAGACGTGTGATGACAACAGGACAGTGTAGTAGAGACGTGTGATGACAACAGGACAGTGTAGTAGAGACGTGTGATGACAACAGGACAGTGTAGTAGAGACAGACAACAGGACAGTGTAGTAGAGACGTGTGATGACAACAGGACAACAGGACACAACAGGACAGTGTAGTAGAGACGTGTGATGACAACAGGACAGTGTAGTAGAGACGTGTGACAACAGGACAACAGGACAACAGGACAGTGTAGTAGAGACGTGTAATGACAACAGGACAACAGGACAGTGTAGTAGAGACGTGTGCTGACAACAGGACAGTGTAGTAGAGACGTGTGATGACAACAGACAGTGTAGTAGAGACGTGTGATGACAACAGGACAGTGTAGTAGAGACGTGTGATGACAACAGGACAGTGTAGTA
The DNA here is from genome assembly GCF_023373465.1 of Oncorhynchus keta. Lineage (NCBI taxonomy): Eukaryota > Metazoa > Chordata > Actinopteri > Salmoniformes > Salmonidae > Oncorhynchus > Oncorhynchus keta. The sequence continues at coordinate 272,027 of NW_026277406.1, read as the reverse complement.
GAGACGTGTGCTGACAACAGGACAGGACAGTGTAGTAGAGACGGACAGTGTGAGATATGACAACAGGACAGTGTAGTAGAAACGTGTGATGACAACAGGACAGTGTAGTAGAGACGTGTGCTGACAACAGGACAACAGGTTTATCCTCTATTCTGTATTGGATCAGTCCACTATGTCCCTTACAATAGACCGAATAAGAAGCAGAGAGAGAGAGGGAGAGGAGAGAGGAGGGAGGTAGAGTCAGTCCACTAGTCCCCTCTCTATAGACTTCATAAGGTTTAGTATGGGTCGAGGACATAGCCACCTGCTGAGGGTTAGATAGAGGTGGCTGGGAAACCTCATCACTATATTACTAGAGGGGGAAAGAGAAGAGGAGGAGAGAGGAGGAGGGAGAAGGAGAGAGAGAGGAGTCGGGTTCATGGGTCAGGTTCATGGCTACCTACTGGGATTAGTTTCTGGCCTAAAACCTCAGCATTCATAGTTCTACGTGCTCTGAGAATTCTAATGAGTTCCCTCTGAAAACCCTCTAACCCCAATTCGCCTTTCTTACTGCTATGGCTTTGATCTATGGTGGCTTGGTGGGTCAAACCAAGCTCAAATCCATAGAGAAAAGAAGAGGAGAGGTGTTCCAGGGAGAGGAAGAGCCTCAGGTCAGAGGTCAGGGTAATCCTCTGTATTCATCCATTATGAGGATAAACTCAGCTGTCAATCAGACTCTGGTGCCGTGTGAGACCAGGAACATTTGCATTAGCAACCCTAAGGTAATGCCTAGACTTTAGTTCAGTGGGCTAACACAGTCTGTTTTAAACCTAGTAGGACTTACTGAGTAGGTCAAACCAAGTCAGGAGAAGAGAGAGAGGGGGATCCACAGAGCCCCGGGGACAGCAACACAATTAGACCCAACCAAATTAATGAGAAAACAAAAAGATTATTACAAAAAAACTGAGCAAACTAGAATGCCATTTGGCCCTAAACAGAGAGTACACAGTGGCAGAATACCTGACCACTGACTGACCCAAACTTAAGGAAATCTTGTACAGACTCAGTGAGCCTTGCTATTGAGAAAGGCCACCGCAGGCAGACCTGGTTCTCAAGAGAAGACAGGCTATGTGCTCACTGCCCACAAAGTGTGGTGGAAACTGAGCTGTACTTCCTAACCTCCTGCCCAATGTATGACCATATTAGAGACACATATTTCCCCAGATTACACAGACCTACAAAGAATTTCTTGAAACAAATCACATTTTGAAAAACTCCCTAGGTGAAATACCACAGTGTGCATCACAGCAGCAAGATGTGTGACCTGTTGCAACGAGAAAGTGGGCAACCGTGAAAAACACCATTGTAACTGCAACAGCTTCCCCTGCAGCCTCCCCTGCAGCCTCCCCTGAAGCCTCCCCTGCAGCCTCCCCCTGCAGCTTCTCCCTGCAGCCTCCCCCTGCAGCCTCCCCCATGCAGCCTCCCCTGCAGATTCCCCCCTGCAGCCTCCCCATGCAGCTCCCCATGCAGCCTCCCCCTGAAGCCTCCCCTGCAGCCTCCCCTGCAGCTTCTCCCTGCAGCTTCCCCCTGCAGCCTCCCTGCAGCCTCCCCTGCAGCCTCCCCCTGCAGCTTCCCCTGCAGCCTCCCCTTGCAGCCTCCCCCTGCAGCCTCCCCTTGCAGCCTCCCCATGCAGCCTCCCCCTGCCCACTATGGTCCCCCACCACCAACACCACCCTGGTTCTGTCCCAACCTGGGTCTCAGGTTGGGACAGACTGGGTCAGACTGGGTCTCAGATTGGGTCAGACTGGGTCTCAGAGATGGGACAGACTGGGTCAGACTGGGTCTCAGGTTGGGACAGACTGGGTCAGACTGGGTCTCAGGTTGGGTCAGACTGGGCCTCTGGGATAAAATCACCTTACACCTGGGTCAGCTAACCAGCCAGGCTCAGCTGACACACTGGAAGACAAAGGCCACAGTCACACACTGGGTAACGCCTCTGGACAAAGCCTCAGTCACACACTGGGTAACGCCTGGAGGTTGGGCCACAGTCACACACTGGTAACGTCTCTGAGACAAAGGCCACAGTAACACACTGAAGTGGAATCGTCTCTGAGACAGGCTCAGGCCACTGTGGTCACACACTGGTAACGTCCTGAGACAAAGGCCACAGTCACACACTGGTAACGTCTCTGAGACAAAGGCCACAGTCACACACTGGTAACGTCTCTGAGACAAAGGCCACAGTCACACACTACACAACGCCTCTCTGAGACAAAGGCCACAGTCACACACTGTAACGCCTCTGAGACAAAGGCCACAGTCACACACTGGTAACGTCTCTGAGACAGGCCACAGTCACACACTGGTAACGTCTCTGAGACAAAGGGCCACAGTCACACACTGGTAACGTCTCTGAGACAAACGGCCACAGTCACACAAACTGAACCCCTCTGAGACAAAGGCCACAGTCACACACTGGTAACGTCTCTGAGACAAAGGCCACAGTCACACAGTGGTAACGTCTCTGAGACAAACCTGCCACAGTCACACACTGGTAACGTCTCTGAGACAAAGGCCCTTCACACACTGGTAACGTCTCTGAGACAAAGGCCACAGTCACACACTGGTAACGTCTCTGAGACAAAGGCCACAGTCACACACTGGTAAACGTCACTGAGACAACCTGACACAGTCACACACTGGTACACGTCTCTGAGACAACAGGCAGGGGGTGCACACACCACACACTGCCACACAACCTGACACACAAGGCCACAGCTCTCACACACTGGACAAACACACTCTCAGACAAGAACCTGACACACCACCTGGTAACGTCTCTGAGACAACAGGCCACAGTCACTGCCACTAACCTGACCGAGCCACCTGCAGCTCACTCTACAGACAACAGGCAGGCTGGTGCTCCCATGAACCCACTGAGCATCCCTAAGCACCAGACTGGCATGCAGTCATACGAAAGGTGCTCCACTGCTCCACTGCTCACATTGTCCAAGTGCTTTTTCAGTCTCTCCCCTCTGCCACTAACCTGACCGAGCCAGTCCTACAGCTCTCTACTCTACTGAGACAACAGCAGGGGGTGTTTTTCCCTTCTCACTGCCACTAACCTGACAGAGCCAGTCCTGCAGCTCTCTACTCTACTGAGACAACAGCAGGGGGTGTTTTTCCCTTCTCACTGCCACTAACCTGACAGAGCCAGTCCTACAGCTCTCTACTCTACTGAGACAACAGCAGGGGGTGTTTTTCCCTTCTCACTGCCACTAACCTGACCGAGCCAGTCCTACAGCTCTCTACTCTACTGAGACAACAGCAGGGGTGTTTTCCTTCTCACTGCCACTAACCTGACCGAGCCAGTCCTGCAGCTCTCTACTCTACTGAGACAACAGCAGGGGGTGTTTTTCCCTTCTCACTGCCACTAACCTGACCGAGCCAGTCCTGCAGCTCTCTACTCTACTGAGACAACAGCAGGGGGTGTTTTTCCCTTCTCACTGCCACTAACCTGACTCCTACAGCTCTCTACTCTACTGAGACAACAGCAGGGGGTGTTTTTCCTTCTCACTGCCACTAACCTGACCGAGCCAGTCCTGCAGCTCTCTACTGTACTGAGACAGCCCCTTCTCACTGCCACTAACCTGACCGAGCCAGTCCTGCAGCTCTCTACTCTACTGAGACAACAGCAGGGGGTGTTTCCCCCTCACTGCCACTAACCTGACAGAGCCAGTCCTGCAGCTCTCTACTCTACTGAGACAACAGCAGGGGTGTTTTCCCTTCTCACTGCCACTAACCTGACCGAGCCAGTGCTGCAGCTCTCTACTCTACTGAGACAACAGCAGGGGGTGTTTTCCCCCTTCTCACTGCCACTAACCTGACAGAGCCAGTCCTGCAGCTCTCTACTCTACTGAGACAACAGCAGGGGTGTTTTTCCCTTCTCACTGCCACTAACCTGACCGAGCCAGTCCTACAGCTCTCTACTCTACTGAGACAACAGCAGGGGGTGTTTTCCCTTCTCACTGCCACTAACCTGACCGAGCCAGTCCTACAGCTCTCTACTCTACTGAGACAACAGCAGGGGTGTTTTTCCCTTCTCACTGCCACTAACCTGACCGAGCCAGTCCTGCAGCTCTCTACTCTACTGAGACAACAGCTAGGGTGTTTCCCCTTCTCACTGCCACTAACCTGACAGAGCCAGTCCTGCAGCTCTCTACTCTACTGAGACAACAGCAGGGGTGTTTTTCCTTTCTCACTGCCACTAACCTGACCGAGCCAGTCCTGCAGCTCTCTACTCTACTGAGACAACAGCAGGGGGTGTTTTTCCCTTCTCACTGCCACTAACCTGACCGAGCCAGTCCTACAGCTCTCTACTCTACTGAGACAACAGCAGGGGTGTTTTTCCCTTCTCACTGCCACTAACATGACAGAGCCAGTCCTACAGCTCTCTACTCTACTGAGACAACAGCAGGGGGTGTTTCCCCTTCTCACTGGAACTAACCAAGAGGCTAACCAAGGCAGTCTACTTTACACCTCTCTACTTAATCCGTTAGGCTGGCAGCCCTGCTTGGGTTCCTTGTGTAAAACCAGACAAGCCATCCAGAGCTCTGTCTGAACCATGCTAACCCTACATCTGTGTCACAGAGAGGGGAGACAGGATAGAGGTAGAGACTTCACCATGCTGACCCTACATCTGTGTCACAGAGAGGGGAGACAGGATAGAGGTAGAGGCTTCACAATGCTAACCCTACATCTGTGTCACAGAGAGGGGAGACAGGATAGAGGTAGAGACTTCACCATGCTGACCCTACATCTGTGTCACAGAGAGGGGAGACAGGATAGAGGTAGAGACTTCACCATGCTAACCCTACATCTGTCTCAAGGAGAGGGGAGACGGGATAGAGGTAGAGGCTTCACAATGCTAACCCTACATCTGTGTCACAGAGAGGGGAGACAGGATAGAGGTAGAGGCTTCACAATGCTAACCCTACATCTGTCTCAAGGAGAAAAGTGAAAGAGATGAGAGAAGGAGAGAGGGGAAAGAGAGGTGAGAGAAGGATAGAAGGGAAAGAGAGGTGAGAGAAGGAGAGAGGGGAAAGAGAGGAGAGAGAAGGAGAGAGGGGAAAGAGGGGTGAGAGAAGGATAGAGGGGAAAGAGAGGTGAGAGAAGGAGAGAGGGGAAAGAGAGGAGAGAGAGGAGAGAGGGGAAAGAGAGGTGAGAGAAGGATAGAGGGGAAAGAGAGGTGAGAGAAGGATAGAAGGGAAAGAGAGGTGAGAGAGGAGAGAGGGGAAAGAGAGGTGAGAGAAGGATAGAGGGGAAAGAGAGGTGAGAGAGGAGAGAGGGGAAAGAGAGGAGAGAGAAGGAGAGAGGGGAAAGAGAGGAGAGAGCGAAGGAGAGAGGGGAGAGAGAGAAGGAGAGAGGGGAAAGAGAGGAGAGAGAGGGGAAAGAGAGGTGAGAGAAGGAGAGAGGGGAGAGAGAAGGAGAGAGGGAAAGAGAGGAGAGAGAGGGGAAAGAGAGGTGAGAGAAGGAGAGAGGGGAAAGAGAGGTGAGAGAAGGAGAGAGGGGAAAGAGAGGTGAGAGAAGGAGAGAGGGGAGAGAGAAGGAGAGAGGGAAAGAGGGAGAGAGAAGGAGAGAGGGAAAGAGAGGTGATAGAAGGAAAGAGGGGAAAGAGAGGAGAGAGAAGGAGAGAGGGGAGAGAGAAGGAGAGAGGGGAAAGAGAGGAGAGAGAAGGAGAGAGGGGAAAGAGAGGTGAGAGAAGGAGAGAGGGGAGAGAGAAGGAGAGAGGGGAAAGAGAGGTGAGAGAAGGAGAGAGGGGAAAGAGAGGAGAGAGAAGGAGAGAGGGGAAAGAGAGATGAGAGGAGAGAGGGGAAAGAGGAAGGTACTGCTGCTATATATGTGTCAGAGAGCACAGAGCAAAGCACAGAGAAAAGCACAGAGGGAGGTTGAGGTCATGGCAACATGACATCAAATCTTAAAAACATGCTTTTTACTTCTCCTCTCCCTCCCTCCCCTCCCCCACCTCCCTCCCCCCGTCTCTTACTCCTTCCTCCCCACCTCCCTCCCCCGTCTCTTACTCCTCTCTCCCCACCTCCCTACCTCCTTCTCTTACTCCTCCCTCCCCACCTCCCTACCTCCTTCTCTTACTCCTCCCTCCTCACCTCCCTCCCCTTCTCTTACTACTCCCTCCCTCCTTCTCTTACTCCTTCCTCACCACCTCCCTCCCTCCTTCTCTTACTCCTCCCTCCCCCGTCTCTTACTCCTTCCTCACCACCTCCCTCCCTCCTTCTCTTACTCCTCCCTCCCCAACTCCCTCCCTCCTTCTCTTACTCCTCCCTCCCTACCTCCCTCCCTCCTTCTCTTACTCCTCCCTCCCTACCTCCTCCCTCCTTCTCTTACTCCTCCCTCCCTACCTCCCTCCCTCCTTCTCTTACTCCTCCCTCCCCACCTCCCTCCCTCCTTCTCTTACTCCTCCTCCTTCTCTTACTCCTCCCCCTCACTCCCTCCCCTCCTTCTCTTACTCCTTCCCCCACCCCACCTCCCTACCTCCTTCTCTTACCTCCTCCCTCCCCCTCCTCCCTACCCTCCTTCTCTTACTCCTCCCTCCTCACCTCCCTCCCCCTTTCTCTTACTACTCCCTCCCTCCTTCTCTTACTCCTTCCTCACCACCTCCCTCCCTCCTTCTCTTACTCCTCCCTCCCCCGTCTCTTACTCCTTCCTCACCACCTCCTCCCTCCTTCTCTTACTCCTCCCTCCCCAACTCCCTCCCTCCTTCTCTTACTCCTTCCTCCCTACCTCCCTCCCTCCTTCTCTTACTCCTCCCTCCCTACCTCCTCCCTCCTTCTCTTACTCCTCCCTCCCTACCTCCCTCCCTCCTTCTCTTACTCCTCCCTCCCCACCTCCCTCCCTCCTTCTCTTACTCCTCCCTCCTTCTCTTACTCCTTCCCCCACCCCACCTCCCTACCTCCTTCTCTTACTCCTCCCTCACCACCTCCCTCCCTCCTTCTCTTACTCCTTCCCCCTCACCACCTCCCTCGCTCCTTCTCTTACTCCTCCCCTCACCACCTCCCCCTCCCTCCTTCTCTTACTCCTTCCCCCTCACCACCTCCCTCGCTCCTTCTCTTACTCCTCCCTCCCTACCTCCCTCCCTCCTTCTCTTACTCCTCCCTCCCCACCTCCCTCCCTCCTTCTCTTCTCCTCCCCCTCCTTCTCTTACTCCTCCCCCTCACCACCTCTCTCCCCTCCTTCTCTTACTCCTCCCTCACCACCTCCCTCCCTCCTTCTCTTACTCCTTCCCCCTCACCACCTCCCCTCCCTCCTTATCTTACTCCTTCCTCCCCACCTCCCTCCCTCCTTCTCTTACTCCTCCCTCCCTACCTCCCTACCTCCTTCTCTTACTCCTCCCTCCCCACCTCCCTACCTCCTTCTCTTACTCCTCCCCTCTCACCACCTCCCTCCATCCTTCTCTTACTCCTCCCTCCCTCCCCACCACCTCCCTCCTCTTACTCCTCCCTCTCTCCTTCCTTCCTTCCCTCCCTCTTCCCCCTCCCACCTCCTCCAAGTAATGTCGTACTTCCTCCTCCCCTCCTCCTTCCTCCCACCTCCTCCAAGTAATGTCGTACTTCCTCCTCCCCTCCTCCAAGTAATGTTGTACTTCCTCCTCCCCTCCTCCTTCCTCCCACCTCCTCCAAGTAATGTAGTACTTCATCCTCCCCCCTCCTCTCCTCCTTCCTCCCAGCCCCTACAGTCTGCTGTAGCCTCCTGGTGGCAGTGTGTCTTCCAGGGAGATTTACACCAGTAGTTTAGTGTCAGTAATGGGTGGTTAACATGCTTGATGGGTCAAGACTAGCTCTTCAGGTAGAGGTTATATAACAGTCATAGGCCTGACCTTGGCCCAGTAATGGAGGGGGAGGATGGGTGAGGGGAGGATGGGTGAGGGGGAGGATGGGTGAGGGGAGGATGAGTGAGGGGGAGGATGGGGGAGGAGAGGATGGGTGAGGGGGGGGTTAGTAGTAAAAGTGTTTCCTTGAGACGCTGTCGTTCCAACTGCCTCTCTCCACCTCTCCCCTCTCCCGTTTTCCTCTCTTCCAACATCCAGACGTGTCTGTGTGCGTGTGAGCGGTAACAAGTGTGTGTGTCTCTTCTGACGCAACCACACACAAACACATCCCCTCTGAAGGTCGGCCTGATCTGTCACTCTATCACGGTGCTGCTGTCACCGTGACAACAGGCACCCTGACGATTTACACTCCATCAGCTAGAGCGGGGGAGACAGGAGGTGGGAGAAGAGAGGAAGAGAGCGGGGGAGGCGGGAGAATGAGGGGGGATAGTGGAGAAGGAGAGGTGGAGAGGGTTGCCCTCCGTCAGCCTGCAAGGTGAAGGACCCAATCAGAACAATACCAACAACCAGTCCAGGACTGAGAGACATACAGGACCCCATCAGAACAGAACCAACAACCAGTCCAGGACTGAGAGACAGACAGGACCCCATCAGAACAGAACCATCAACCAGTCCAGGACTGAGAGACTGAGAGACAGACAGGACCCCATCAGAAGAGAACCATCAACCAGTCCAGGACTGAGAGACAGACAGGACCCCATTAGAACAGAACCAACAACCAGTCCAGGACTGAGAGACTGAGAGACAGACAGGACCCCATCAGAACAGAACCATCAACCAGTCCAGGACTGAGAGACAGACAGGACCCCATCAGAACAGAACCAACACCCAGTCCAGGACTGAGAGACATACAGGACCCCATCAGAACAGAACCAACAACCAGTCCAGGACTGAGAGACAACCCCATCAGAACAGAACCAAAACCCAGTCCAGGACTGAGAGACAGGGACCCCATCAGAACAGAACCAACACCCAGTCCAGGACTGAGAGACTGAGAGACAGAAGGACCCCATCAGAACAGAACCATCAACCAGTCCAGGACTGAGAGACAGACCCCATCAGAACAGAACCAACACCCAGTCCAGGACTGAGAGACACAGGACCCCATCAGAACAGAACCAACAACCAGTCCAGGACTGAGAGACTGAGAGACAGACAGGACCCCATCAGAACAGAACCATCAACCAGTCCAGGACTGAGAGACAGACAGGAACCCATCAGAACAGAACCATCAACCAGCCCAGGACTGAGAGACCGACAGGAACCCATCAGAACAGAACCAACAACCAGCCCAGGACTGAGAGACAGACAGGACAGAGTAGGGGTGTGAGGGGAGGAGGGAGGGAGGGAGGGAGGAGGGAGGGAGGGAGCAGAATCACCCACCTAGATAACTATATTCCCATATTAATATACAGTCATATACACATACACACACACACACACAAACACACACAAACACCCTCCAACCCTCCATATTCATTTAAGTAATGGCTCCATGTATCAGTCTCTGCATGGTGGGTGTTAGAGTCATCCCATAAATAAGACCCTGTCTCTCCATTAGTCTCTCTGTATATTAATGGCCTTTAAATCATGTAGCCTGGAAGGGTGTTAGGATGGGACATGGAGGAGCTGGACTTGTATACAGTATATTGGTACATTAAAGCCTGGGTGCTAGAGGTGATGATGAGCTGGTATGTTGGTACAGAACCTAGCTAGATATTTGAAACAGTTCTGAGTTCTAGAGGTGATGATGAGCTGGTATGTTGGTACAGAACCTAGCTCGATATTTGAAACAGTTCTGAGTTCTGGAGGTGATGATGAGCTGGTATGTTGGTACAGAACCTAGCTAGATATTTGAAACAGTTCTGAGTTCTGGAGGTGATGATGAGCTGGTATGTTGGTACAGAACCTAGCTAGATATCTGAAACAGTTCTGAGTTCTAGAGGCGATGATGAGCTGGTATGTTGGTACAGAACCTAGCTAGATATTTGAAACAGTTCTGAGTTCTGGAGGTGATGATGAGCTGGTATGTTGGTACAGAACCTAGCTAGATATCTGAAACAGTTCTGAGTTCTAGAGGTGATGATGAGCTGGTATGTTGGTACAGAACCTAGCTAGATATTTGAAACAGTTCTGAGTTCTAGAGGTGATGATGAGCTGGTATGTTGGTACAGAACCTAGCTAGATATCTGAAACAGTTCTGAGTTCTAGAGGCGATGATGAGCTGGTATGTTGGTACAGAACCTAGCTAGATATTTGAAACAGTTCTGAGTTCTAGAGGTGATGATGAGCTGGTATGTTGGTACAGAACCAAGCTAGATATCTGAAACAGTTCTGAGTTCTAGAGGTGATGATGAGCTGGTATGTTGGTACAGAACCTAGCTAGATATTTGAAACAGTTCTGAGTTCTAGAGGTGATGATGAGCTGGTATGTTGGTACAGAACCTAGCTAGATATTTGAAACAGTTCTGAGTTCTGGAGGTGATGATGAGCTGGTGTGTTGGTACAGAACCTAGCTAGATATCTGAAACAGTTCTGAGTTCTGGAGGTGATGATGAGCTGGTATGTTGGTACAGAACCTAGCTAGATATTTGAAACAGTTCTGAGTTCTAGAGGTGATGATGAGGTGGTATGTTGGTACAGAACCTAGCTCGATATTTGAAACAGTTCTGAGTTCTGGAGGTGATGATGAGCTGGTATGTTGGTACAGAACCGAGCTAGATATCTGAAACAGTTCTGAGTTCTAGAGGCGATGATGAGCTGGTGTGTTGGTACAGAACCTAGCTAGATATTTGAAACAGTTCTGAGTTCTAGAGGCGATGATGAGCTTGGATGAGCAGAGTCCATGAAAACAAACTAGATGTCAGGGTTGGGATCAATTCCATTTCAATTTAGTCAATTCTCATAAAGAAGCATTGAGGGAAATTGGAATTTCAATTAACTTCCTGAATTGACTGACCCCGACCCTGCCGGATGTACAATACCAGTCAAAAGTTTGGACACATACTCATTCAAGGGTTTTTCTATCTTTTTACTATTTTCTACATTGTAGAACAATACTGAAGACATCAAAACCATTAAATAACACACTTATGGAATCATGTAGTAACCAAAGAAGTGTTAAATAAATCAAAATATATTTAAGATTCGAGATTCTTCAAATTGCCACCCATTTGCCTTGATGACAACTTTGCAAACACTTGAAATTCTCTCAACCAGCTTCATGACGTAGTCACCTGGAATGCATTTCGATTTTAACAGGTGTGCCTTGTTAAAAGTTAATTATGGAATTGATTTCCCTCTTAATGCATTTGAGCCAATCAGTTGTGTTGTGACAAGGTAGGGGTGGTATACAGAAGACAGCCTTATTTGGTAAAAGTCCAAGTCCATATTATGGAAAGAACAGCTCAAATAAGCAAAGAGAAACAACAGTCCATCATTACTTTAAGACATGAAGGTCAGTCAATGTGGAAAATCTCAATAACTTTGAAAGTTTCTTCAAGTGCATTCGCAAAAAAACATCAAGCGCTATGCTGAAGCTGGCTCTTATGAGGACCGCCACAGGAAAGGAAGACCCAGAGTTACCTCTGCTGCAGAGGATATGTTCATTAGAGTTACCAGCCTCAGAAATTGCAGCCACATTAAATGCTTCACAGAGTTCAAGTAAGAGACACATCTCAACATCAACTGTTCAGAGGAGACTATGTGAATCAGGCTTCGTGGTCAAATTGCTGCAAAGGAACCACTACTAAAGGACAGCAATAAGAGTAAGAGATTTGCTTGGGCCAAGAAACACGAGCAATGGACATTAAACCAGTGGAAATCTGTCCTTTGGTCTGATGAGTCCAAATTTGAGATTTTTGGTCCCACCCGCCGTGTCTTTGTGAGACGCAGAGTAGATGAACAGATGATCTGGTTGTGGTTCCCACCGTGAAGCATGGAGGAGGAGGTGTGATGGTGACACTGTTGGTGATTTATTTAGAATTCAAGGCACACTAAACCAGCATGGCTACCACAGTATTCTGCAGCGATACGCCATCCCTTCTGGTTTGCGCTTAGTGGGACTATCGTTTGTTTTTCAACAGGACAATGACCCAACAAACCTCCAGGCTGTGTAAGTGCTATTTGACCAAGGAGAATGATGGAGTGCTGCATCAAATGACCTGGCCTCCACAATCACCCAACCCCAACCTAATTGAGATGGTTTGGGATGAGTTGGACCACAGAGTGAAGAAAAAGCAGCCAACAAGTGCTCAGCATATGTGGGAACTCCTTCAAGACTGTTGGAAAAGCATTCCAGGTGAAGCTGGTTGAGAGAATGTCAAGAGTGTGAAAAGCTGTCATCAAAGCAAACAGCGGTTACCTTGAAGAATCTAAAATATATTTTGATTTATTGAACACTTTGTTGGTTACTACATGACTCCATATGTGTTATTTCATAGTTTTGATGTCTTCACTGATATTCTACAATGTAGAAAATAGTTTAAAAAAAGAAAGAAAAACCTTGAATGAGTAGGTGTGTCCAAACTTCTGACTGGTACTGTGTTAAGGTCAAGAAGGACTTTATGCAAAAGTATAAGCTTCTGAAGGGATGATATTTAAAGACAAATCCTGGAATTAAAAGCTTCTCTGGTCTAAAAACCTACAGTATTGGTGAAATATGGCTTTATGGTCAAAGAGACTGTTGTTCGATGCTACTGTGTATGGATGAAACACTGTGGGACACATTTACATTTACATTTAAGTCATTTAGCAGACGCTCTTATCCAGAGCGACTTACAAATTGGACACACACACACACACACACACACACACGCACACGCACGCACGCACACACACACATCGCACACACACGTTGCACACACACACACACACACACACACACACACACACACACGCGCACACGCACACGCACGCACGACACACGCACGCACACACACACACACACACACACACACACACACACACACACACACACACACACACACACACACACACACACACACACACACACACACACACACACACACACACACACACCATGCGGCTGTAAGAGCACAGGTTTCTATGAGGTTAATAGCTGTGTAATTGATGTGATTAATTGTGGTGTAACGTGGGACAGCGTTGCTTTTCTGATCACCCCCCAGGACAGCGCGTCATGCAACTTCAACACAATTACAGACGGAATCCAATCAACTAATGTGTGTTGTGTGTGTGTGCACGTCTGCCGGCCTCCTCACTCCTAATTAAATCTACATTTCTTGGCTTGGTGACACACACACACACACTAACCAATGAGGATTTGATTAGGAGTAAGCTTGGGAGACTGAGCAGAGCAAGAGGCCAGACCAGTCAATGACCAGCCACATTGAATTACCTAGACAACAGCATCTTAGGCAACAGCATCCGACAGGCAGCCAATGACCAGCACGTTGAATTACTTAGACAACAGCATCTCAGACATCCGATAGGCAGCCAATGACCAGCCACATTGAACTACCTAGACAACAGCATCCTACAGGCAGCCAATGACCGACCACATTGAATTACCTTCAGCCTTACAGAATCTGTCTAGGCAATTCCTCATTTTCAGTTTATGTTGAATTACCTCCTGTCTCTCTGTTCTCCTCTTCAGGCAACCAATGACCAACCACGTTGAATTACTTAGACTGGCATCTCTGACAACAGCATCCTAATAGTCTGTCTGACTTTCAACCATGTTGTTACTGTCAACAGCATCCTACAGGCAACCAATGATCAACCATGTCCCTTACGTCTGACAACAGTCCCTGTCCGTCAGTCAAAGACACTCAACACCACAGGACAAAGTCCACTGTCCGCTCCATGTCAAAACACCACAGGAACACTGTCTAGACAAGTCCCTGCTTCTGATTTAATAGTCTACAGTCCTTCTAGTCCCTACCTGTCTGTCTACAGTCCTTCAGCCTTCTGCCTACAGTCCTTCTGTCTTCTGTCTGTCTACAGTCCTGTCTGTCTGTCTAATAGTCCCTGTCCGTCTGTCTAATAGTCCCTGCCTGTCTGTCTAACAGTCCTTCAGCTGTCTTAGTCTGTCTGTCAGTCCTTCTAATTCCCTGTCCGTCTGTCTAATAGTCCTGTCTGTCTGTCCTAATCTACAGTCCTTCAGCCTTACCCTGTCTGTCTGTCTTCAGTCCCTTCCGTCCGTCTAACAGTCCTGTCTGTCTGTCTAATAGTCTGTCTGTCTTCAGTCCTGTCCGTCTGTCCTTCAGTCCTGTCCGTCTGTCTACAGTCCTTCTGCCTCCTGTCTACAGTCCTGTCAGTCTAATACCTGTCTAATAGTCCTTCAGCCTTACCTGTCTACAGTCCTTCAGTCTGTCTAATAGTCCCTGTCTACAGTCCTTCAGCCCTGTCTGTCTGTCTAATAGTCCTTCAGCCTTAGTCCCTGTCTACAGTCCTTCAGTCCATTACCTGTCTACAGTCCTTCAGCCTTACCTGTCTACAGTCCTTCAGCCTTACCTGTCTACATATTCCTCTTCTGTCAGTCTGTCTGTCTAATAGTCTGTCTGTCTGTCTGTCTGTTGTCTAATAGTCCTTCCGTCTGTCTACAGTCCTTCAGCCTTCTGTCTACAGTCCTGTCTCCTAATAGTCCCTGCTGTCTAATAGTCCCTGTCTGTCTGTCTAACAGTCCTGTCTGTCTGTCTAATAGTCCTGTCTGTCTAATAGTCCGTCTGTCTAACAGTCCTGTCAGTCTGTCTAATAGTCCTGTCCGTCTGTCTAACAGTCCTGTCTGTCCTCTAATAGTCTGTCTGTCTAATAGTCTGTCTGTCTAATAGTCTGTCTGTCTAATAGTCCTTCTGTCTTAGTCCCTGTCCGTCTGTCCTTCAGTCCTGTCTGTCTGTCTACAGTCCCTGTCCTCTGTCTAATAGTCTGTCTGTCTGTCTAATAGTCCCTGTCTGTCTAATAGTCCTGTCCGTCTGTCTAACAGTCCTGTCTGTCCGTCTAATAGTCTGTCTGTCTGTCTAATAGTCTGTCTGTCTAATAGTCTGTCTGTCTAATAGTCCGTCTGTCTAACAGTCCCTGTCCGTCTGTCTAATAGTCTGTCTGTCTGTCTAATAGTCCCTGTCTGTCTAATGGTCCCTGTCTGTCTGTCTAACAGTCTGTCTGTCTGTCTAATAGTCCGTCTGTCTAATAGTCCCTGTCTGTCTGTCTAATAGTCCCTGTCTGTCTAATGTCCCTGTCTGTCTGTCTAACAGTCCCTGTCTGTCTGTCTAATAGTCTGTCTGTCTGTCTAATAGTCCGTCTGTCTAATAGTCCCTGTCCGTCTGTCTAATAGTCTGTCTGTCTGTCTAATAGTCTGTCTGTCTGTCCTGTCTGTCTGTCTAATAGTCTGTCTGTCTGTCTAATAGTCCGTCTGTCTAATAGTCCCTGTCTGTCTGTCTAATAGTCCCTGTCTGTCTGTCTAATAGTCCCTGTCCGTCTGTCTAACAGTCTGTCTGTCTGTCTAACAGTCCGTCTGTCTGTCTAACAGTCCGTCTGTCTGTCTGTCTAATAGTCCGTCTGTCTAATAGTCCCTGTCTGTCTGTCTAACAGTCCCTGTCCGTCTGTCTAACAGTCCCTGTCCGTCTGTCTAATAGTCTGTCTGTCTGTCTAATAGTCTGTCTGTCTAATAGTCCCTGTCCGTCTGTCTAATAGTCTGTCTGTCTGTCTAATAGTCCGTCTGTCTGTCTAATAGTCCCTGTCTGTCTGTCTAATAGTCCTGTCTGTCTGTCTAATAGTCCCTGTCTGTCTGTCTAATAGTCCCTGTCCGTCTGTCTAATAGTCCTGTCTGTCTGTCTAATAGTCCCTGTCTGTCTGTCTAATAGTCCCTGTCTGTCTAATAGTCCCTGTCTGTCTGTCTAACAGTCTGTCTGTCTGTCTAATAGTCTGTCTGTCTAATAGTCCCTGTCTGTCTGTCTAACAGTCCCTGTCCGTCTGTCTAACAGTCCCTGTCCGTCTGTCTAATAGTCTGTCTGTCTGTCTAATAGCCCTGTCTGTCTGTCTAATAGTCCCTGTCCGTCTGTCTAATAGTCTGTCTGTCTGTCTAATAGTCCTGTCTGTCTGTCTAATAGTCCTGTCTGTCTGTCTAATAGTCCTGTCTGTCTGTCTAATAGTCCCTGTCTGTCTGTCTAATAGTCCTGTCTGTCTGTCTAATAGTCCTGTCTGTCTGTCTAATAGTCCCTGTCTCTGTCTAACAGTCCTGTCCGTCTGTCTAACAGTCCTGTCTGTCTGTCTAATAGTCCCTGTCTGTCTGTCTAATAGTCTGTCTGTCTCTGTCCGTCTGTCTAATAGTCCCTGTCCATCTGTCTAATAGTCTGTCTGTCTAATAGTCCCTGTCCGTCTGTCTAATAGTCCCTGTCTGTCTGTCTAATAGTCCTGTCTGTCTGTCTGTCAGTCCTGTCCGTCTGTCTAACAGTCCTGTCTGTCTGTCTAATAGTCCCTGTCTGTCTGTCTAATAGTCCCTGTCCGTCTGTCTAATAGTCCTGTCCGTCTGTCTAATAGTCCCTGTCTGTCTGTCTAATAGTCCTGTCTGTCTGTCTAATAGTCTGTCTGTCTGTCTAATAGTCTGTCTGTCTAATAGTCTGTCTGTCTAATAGTCCTGTCTGTCTGTCTAATAGTCCCTGTCTGTCTGTCTAATAGTCCTGTCCGTCTGTCTAATAGTCTGTCTGTCTGACTAACAGTCCTGTCTGTCTGTCTAATAGTCTGTCTGTCTGTCTGTCTAATAGTCCTGTCTGTCTGTCTAATAGTCCTGTCTGTCTAATAGTCTGTCTGTCCTGTCTGTCTAATGTCTGTCCCTAGTCCGTCTGTCTGTCTAATAGTCCATCCATCTGTCTAACAGTCCTGTCTGTCTGTCTAATAGTCCCTGTCTGTCTAATAGTCCCTGTCTGTCTGTCTAATAGTCTGTCTGTCTCTGTCTAATAGTCCCTGTCCGTCTGTCTAACAGTCCTGTCTGTCTGTCTAATAGTCTGTCTGTCTGTCTGTCTAATAGTCCTGTCCATCTGTCTAAAGTCTGTCTGTCTAATAGTCCCCGTCTGTCTGTCTAATAGTCCTGTCCATCTGTCTAATAGTCTGTCTGTCTAATAGTCTGTCTAATAGTCTGTCTGTCTAATAACAGTCTGTCTGTCTGTCTAATAGTCTGTCTGTCTAATAGTCTGTCTGTCTAATAGTCCTGTCTGTCTGTCTAAAAGTCTGTCTGTCTGTCTGTCTGTCTAATAGTCCTGTCTGTCTGTCTAATAGTCTGTCTGTCTGTCTGTCTAATAGTCTGTCTGTCTGTCTAACAGTCCTGTCCTGTCTAACAGTCTGTCTGTCTTAGTCTGTTATAAGTTAATCTGATGTTCTCTTTCTCTCCTGTCTCTCCTCTAACAGTCCTGTCTGTCTGTCTAAACTCTGTCTATGAGTCTGTCTGTCTGTCTGTCTAACAGTCTGTCTGTCTGTCTCTCCTGTCTGTCTGTCTAGAAGTCTGTCTCCTCAGTCCTATCCTCTGTCTTCTGTCTGTCTAACAGTCCTGTCTGTCTGTCTAACAGTCCTGTATCTCTGTCTAACAGTCCTGTCTGTCTGTCTAATAGTCTGTCTCCTGTCTAACAGTCCTGTCTGTCTCCTCTAAACTCTGTCTGTCTGTCATTCTGTCTCTAGCCAGTTCTCTCTGTTCTCTCCTCTATCTCCTTCTAGAACTCTGCTCACTCTGTCATTCTCTCTCTAGCCAGTTCTCTCTGTCTTTCCTCTATCTCCTTCTAGAACTCTGTCTCACTCTGTCATTCTCTCTCTAGCCAGTTCTGTCTGTTCTCTCCTCTATCTCCTTCTAGAACTCTGCTCACTCTGTCATTCTCTCTCTAGCTGTTCTCTCTGTTCTCTGCCTCTATCTCCTTCTAGAACTCTCTGTCTGTCTGTCTGTCTGTCTGTCTGTCTGTTCTGTCTGTTCTGTCTGTCTGTCTCCTTCTAGAACTCTGCTCACTCTGTCATTCTCTCCTCTTCCAGTTCTCTCCTGTTCTCTCCTCTATCTCCTTCTAGAACTCTGCTCACTCTGTCATTCTCTCTCTAGCCAGTTCTCTCTGTTCTCTCCTCTATCTCCTTCTAGAACTCTGCTCACTCTGTCATTCTCTCTCTAGCCAGTTCTCTCTGTTCTCTCCTCTATCTCCTTCTAGAACTCTGCTCACTCTGTCATTCTCTCTCTAGCCAGTTCTCTCTGTTCTCTCCTCTATCTCCTTCTAGAACTCTGCTCACTCTGTCATTCTCTCTCTAGCCAGTTCTCTCTGTTCTCTCCTCTATCTCCTTCTAGAACTCTGCTCACTCTGTCATTCTCTCTCTAGCCAGTTCTCTCTGTTCTCTCCTCTATCTCCTTCTAGAACTCTGCTCACTCTGTCATTCTCTCTCTAGCCAGTTCTCTCTGTTCTCTCCTCTATCTCCTTCTAGAACTCTGCTCACTCTGTCATTCTCTCTCTAGCCAGTTCTCTCTGTTCTCTCCTCTATCTCCTTCTAGAACTCTGCTCACTCTGTCATTCTCTCTCTAGCCAGTTCTCTCTGTTCTCTCCTCTATCTCCTTCTAGAACTCTGCTCACTCTGTCATTCTCTCTCTAGCCAGTTCTCTCTGTTCTCTCCTCTATCTCCTTCTAGAACTCTGCTCACTCTGTCATTCTCTCTCTAGCCAGTTCTCTCTGTTCTCTCCTCTATCTCCTTCTAGAACTCTGCTCATTCTGTCATTCTCTCTCTAGCCAGTTCTCTCTTCTATCTCCTTCTAGAACTCTGCTCAATCTGTCATTCTCTCTCTAGCCAGTTCTCTCTGTTCTCTCCTCTATCTCCTTCTAGAACTCTGCTCACTCTGTCATTCTCTCTCTAGCCAGTTCTCTCTGTTCTCTCCTCTATCTCCTTCTAGAACTCTGCTCACTCTGTCATTCTCTCTCTAGCCAGTTCTCTCTGTTCTCTCCTCTATCTCCTTCTAGAACTCTGCTCACTCTGTCATTCTCTCTCTAGCCAGTTCTCTCTGTTCTCTCCTCCATCTTTCCCTCCAACTCTCTACCTCTACCCCTCCCTCCCTCCAGAACCAGGGGATCGTCAGTACTACCTCGGGACATGATGTGTGTAATATACAGGATCTTAATTAGCTAGCTAGGGTAGAGAAAAGTGTAGGTCTTGGCAGGGAACAGGGAACATAGCACAGCCCTCAGAGGAGCAGCAACAGTCTGCCCGGCCCCCTGTCGGCAACAAGCCAAACCAATTAATGAGACCCTGTGCACCAACAGACATGAATACGGTCTGTCTACTGGACTGCCTCCTGTAAGGAACCTAGGCTTCCTCTGGATGTCCTGTCCACCGTTTAGTTCATAGACAATCAGCATCAACCCAACATTAGTCTCTTCCCACACGCCACACTATCATCCCAACATTAGTCTCTTCCCACACGCCACACTATCAACCCAACATTAGTCTCTTCCCACACGCCACACTATCAACCCAACATTAGTCTCTTCCCACACGCCACACTATCAACCCAACATTAGTCTCTTCCCACACGCCACACTATCAACCCAACATTAGTCTCTTCCCACACGCCACACTATCAACCCAACATTAGTCTCTTCCCACACGCCACACTATCAACCCAACATTAGTCTCTTCCCACACGCCACACTATCAACCCAACATTAGTCTCTTCCCACACGCCACTACAACTCCAACATTGAGTCTCTCATCCTCCAGTGTACTAGGGGTTCCCATTAGTCTCTTCCCACAAATACAAAAGGGAAAAAGGCTGCCTAATTATGAATCCCAATCATTAGTCAACCCATCAGCTGTCCCCATTAGTCGCTTCCCACAAACATAGAAACAACATTAGTCTCTTCCTCCACCCGCACACCTGACCAACCAAACATAGAGAATAGAAAGATCTCTCCGGTCAGGGAGGGACACATTCAACAGATGCTCTTATCCAGAGAGACATACAGTGTCCCATTAGAATTATACGTTTTGAACATCAATTCCTAATAAAGTTGTGAGTTTTGAACCAGTTAACTAATAAAGTTATGAGTTTTGAAACATCAGTCTAATAAAGTTATGAGTTTGAACATCAGTTAACTAATAAAGTTATGAGTTTTGAACATCAGTTAACTAATAAAGTTATGAGTTTTGAACAGCAGTTAAACCACAAATTATGGGTTTTGAACATCAGTTAACTAATAAAGTTATGAGTTTTGAACATCAGTTAACTAATAAAGTTATGAGTTTTGAATCATTTAACATTTGAGTTTTGAACATCAGTTAACTAATAAAGTTATGATTTTGATGACATCAGTTAAACATACTTACAAAGAACATTAGAAGTTTTACCCTATCCCATAAAGTTATGAGTTTTGAACATCAGTTAACTAATAAAGTTATGAGTTTTGAACATCAGTTAACTAATAAAGTTATGAGTTTTGAACATCAGTTAACTAATAAAGTTATGAGTTTTGAACATCAGTTAAACCATAAAGTTATGGGTTTTGAACATCAGTTAACTAATAAAGTTATGAGTTTTGAACATCAGTTAACTTATAAAGTTATGAGTTTTGAACATCAGTTAACTAATAAAGTTATGAGTTTTGAACATCAGTTAAACCATAAAGTTATGAGTTTTGAACATCAGAGAGAGAAAGAGGGCTGTACTTAACTCTATTTCTGCTGATGGATCATGATGACATCATGGAGTTCTCTCTCTCCCAGCTCTGTCAGAGACAGAGACAGGGATAACTTGTTCGCGTTTACAGCTGAGAGAGATGTGGTGTTCCACACTGCATTGTATAATTATATCACACCCTCCCTCCATCACTTCTGCTTCACACAGAGGAGAGGGAGAGAGAGAGGCAGAGAGACAGAGAGAGAGAGACAGAGAGAGAGAGAGAGAGAGAGAGAGAGAGAGGAGAGAGACAGAGAGTTTTGAAACATCAGACTAGAGAGAGACAGAGAGAGAACAGAGAGCCTAGACAGAGAGAGAGAGTTTTCAAGCAGAGAACTAAACCACTATTGTGACATAAATAGCTGAGTTCTGAAATCTTAACCCAACCAACCGCACAGAGGTTCTGGAAGCCTAGACAGCTGGTTCTGAGGCTTTTGAAAACCAACCACACAGAGCTTCTGGACAGCACTCAGACAGCTGGTTCTGAGGCTCAGTTTACTAACCCAAACCAACCACACAGATCAGGACAGCACTCAGCCAGCTGGTTCTGAGGCTCAGTTCACTAACTAAACCAACCACACAGAGCCTCAGGACAGCACTCAGCCAGCTGGTTCTGAGGCTCAGTTCACTAACCCAAACCAACCACACAGAGCCAAGGACAGCACTCAGCTAGCTGGTTCTGAGGCTGAGTTCACTAACCCAAACCAACCACACAGAGCCTCAGGACAGCACTCAGACAGCTGGTTCTGAGGCTCAGTTCACTAACCCAAACCAACCATACAGAGCCTCAGGACAGCACTCAGACAGCTGGTTCTGAGGCTCAGTTCACTAACCCAAACCAACCACACAGAGCCTGGACAGCACTCAGACAGCTGGTTCTGAGGCTCAGTTCACTAACCCAAACCAACCACACAGAGCCTTCAGCCAGCTGGTTCTGAGGCTCAGTTCAAACCCAAACCAACCACACAGAGCTTCTGGACAGCACTCAGACAGCTGGTTCTGAGGCTCAGTTCACTAACCCAAACCAACCACACAGAGCTTCAGGACAGCACTCAGCCAGCTGGTTCTGAGGCTCAGTTCACTAACCCAAACCAACCACACAGAGCTTCTGGACAGCACTCAGACAGCTGGTTCTGAGGCTCAGTTTACTAACTCAAACCAACCACACAGAGCCTCAGGACAGCACTCAGCCAGCTGGTTCTGAGGCTCAGTTCACTAACCCAAACCAACCACACAGAGCTTCTGGACAGCACTCAGACAGCTGGTTCTGAGGCTCAGTTCACTAACCCAAACCAACCACGCAGAGCCTCAGGACAGCACTCAGCCAGCTGGTTCTGAGGCTCAGTTCACTAACCCAAACCAACCACACAGAGCTTCTGGACAGCACTCAGACAGCTGGTTCTGAGGCTCAGTTCACTAACCCAAACCAACCACAGAGCCTCAGGACAGCACTCAGACAGCTGGTTCTGAGGCTCAGTTCACTAACCCAAACCAACCACACAGAGCTTCTGGACAGCACTCAGACAGCTGGTTCTGAGGCTCAGTTCACTAACCCAAACCAACCACACAGAGCTTCTGGACAGCACTCAGACAGCTGGTTCTGAGGCTCAGTTTACTAACCCAAACCAACTGCACAGAGCTTCTGGACAGCACTCAGCCAGCTGGTTCTGAGGCTCAGTTCACTAACCCAAACCAACCACACAGAGCCTCAGGACAGCACTCAGCCAGCTGGTTCTGAGGCTCAGTTCACTAACCCAAACCAACCACACAGAGCTTCTGGACAGCACTCAGACAGCTGGTTCTGAGGCTCAGTTTACTAACCCAAACCAACCACACAGAGCTTCTGGACAGCACTCAGACAGCTGGTTCTGAGGCTCAATTTACTAACCCAAACCAACCACACAGAGCTTCTGGACAGCACTCAGACAGCTGGTTCTGAGGCTCAGTTTACTAACCCAAACCAACCGCACAGAGCTTCTGGACAGCACTCAGACAGCTGGTTCTGAGGCTCAGTTTACTAACCCAAACCAACCACACAGAGCCTCAGGACAGCACTCAGCCAGCTGGTTCTGAGGCTCAGTTCACTAACCCAAACCAACCACACAGAGCCTCAGGACAGCACTCAGCCAGCTGGTTCTGAGGCTCAGTTCACTAACCCAAACCAACCACACAGAGCCACAGGACAGCACTCAGCCAGCTGGTTCTGAGGCTCAGTTCACTAACCCAAACCAACCACACAGAGCCTCTGGACAGCACTCAGCTAGCTGGTTCTGAGGCTGAGTTCACTAACCCAAACCAACCACACAGAGCCTCAGGACAGCACTCAGCTAGCTGGTTCTGAGGCTCAGTTCAGAACCCAAACCAACCACACAGAGCCTCAGGACAGCACTCAGCTAGCTGGTTCTGAGGCTCAGTTCAGAACCCAAACCAACCACACAGAGCCTCAGGACAGCACTCAGCTAGCTGGTTCTGAGGCTGAGTTCACTAACCCAAACCAACCACACAGAGCCTCAGGACAGCACTCAGCCAGCTGGTTCTGAGGCTCAGTTCACTAACCCAAACCAACCACACAGAGCCTCAGGACAGCACTCAGCCAGCTGGTTCTGAGGCTCAGTTCTAACCCAAACCAACCACACAGAGCCTCAGACAGCACTCAGCCAGCTGGTTCTGAGGCTCAGTTCACTAACCCAAACCAACCACACAGAGCCTCAGGAGAGCACTCAGCCAGCTGGTTCTGGAGAGCTTCTGGACTCAGACAGCTGGTTCTGAGGCTCAGTTCACTAACCCAAACCAACCACAGAGCTTCAGGACAGCACTCAGCCAGCTGGTTCTGAGGCTCAGTTCACTAACCCAAACCAACCACACAGAGCTTCTGGACAGCACTCAGACAGCTGGTTCTGAGGCTCAGTTTACTAACCCAAACCAACCACAGAGCCTCAGGACAGCACTCAGACAGATGGTTCTGAGGCTCAGTTCACTAACCCAAACCAACCACACAGAGCTTCTGGACAGCACTCAGACAGACTGATTCTGAGGCTCAGTTTACTAACCCAAACCAACCACGCAGAGCCTCAGGACAGCACTCAGCCAGCTGGTTCTGAGGCTCAGTTCACTAACCCAAACCAACCACACCCTCTGGACAGCACTCAGAGCTGGTTCTGAGGCTCAGTTCACTAACCCAAACCAACCACAGAGCCTGGAGCACTCAGACAGCTGGTTCTGAGGCTCAGTTCACTAACCCAAACCAACCACACAGAGCTTCTGGACAGCACTCAGACAGCTGGTTCTGAGGCTCAGTTCACTGCTGAGCTTCTGGTCAGCACTCAGACAGCTGGTTCTGAGGCTCAGTTCACTAACCCAAACCAACCACACAGAGCTTCTGGACAGCACTCAGACAGCTGGTTCTGAGGCTCAGTTCACTAACCCAAACCAACCACACAGAGCTTCAGGACAGCACTCAGCCAGCTGGTTCTGAGGCTCAGTTCACTAACCCAAACCAACCACACAGAGCCTCAGGACAGCACTCAGCCAGCTGGTTCTGAGGCTCAGTTCACTAACCCAAACCAACCACACAGAGCTTCTGGACAGCACTCAGACAGCTGGTTCTGAGGCTCAGTTCACTAACCCAAACCAACCACACAGAGCTTCTGGACAGCACTCAGACAGCTGGTTCTGAGGCTCAGTTTACTAACCCAAACCAACCACACAGAGCTTCTGGACAGCACTCAGACAGCTGGTTCTGAGGCTCAATTTACTAACCCAAACCAACCACACAGAGCTTCTGGACAGCACTCAGCCAGCTGGTTCTGAGGCTCAGTTCACTAACCCAAACCAACCACACAGAGCCACAGGACAGCACTCAGCCAGCTGGTTCTGAGGCTCAGTTCACTAACCCAAACCAACCACACAGAGCTTCAGGACAGCACTCAGCTAGCTGGTTCTGAGGCTCAGTTCACTAACCCAAACCAACCACACAGAGCCTCAGGACAGCACTCAGCCAGCTGGTTCTGAGGCTCAGTTCACTAACCCAAACCAACCACACAGAGCCTCAGGACAGCACTCAGCCAGCTGGTTCTGAGGCTCAGTTCACTAACCCAAACCAACCACACAGAGCTTCAGGACAGCACTCAGCCAGCTGGTTCTGAGGCTCAGTTCACTAACCCAAACCAACCACACAGAGCTTCAGGACAGCACTCAGCTAGCTGGTTCTGAGGCTCAGTTCACTAACCCAAACCAACCGCACAGAGCTTCAGGACAGCACTCAGCCAGCTGGTTCTGAGGCTCAGTTCACTAACCCAAACCAACCACACAGAGCTTCTGGACAGCACTCAGACAGCTGGTTCTGAGGCTCAGTTCACTAACCCAAACCAACCGCACAGAGCTTCAGGACAGCACTCAGCCAGCTGGTTCTGAGGCTCAGTTCACTAACCCAAACCAACCACACAGAGCTTCAGGACAGCACTCAGCCAGCTGGTTCTGAGGCTCAGTTCACTAACCCAAACCAACCGCACTCAGAAACTCTGGCCCAACCAAACCATCACGAAACAAAAAGAAAAATGTATAACCTATAGGAAAGACACCACCAAAAATCAGAGTAAACTTCAATGTTATTTGGCTCTAAACAGACAGTACATGGTGGCAGACTATCTGACCACTGTGACTGATAGAAAACTGAGGAAACCACTAACTAGGTACAGACTCAGTGAGCACAGTCTGGCTATAGAGACCGATTGTCACAGACAAACCTGGCTGCCCAGAGAGAGGACAGGCTGTGCTCACTCTGCTCCAGGGGAGAGGTAGAGACAGAGCTGCATTTCCTATTACACTGTGACAAATACTCAGACCTAGTGGAATCGTTCTTTCCCAAAATGATAATTCAGTACAAAGAGTTTGAAACTATAAAAAGAGGATGAAAAAAATGTATATTGAATTGAATTGAGAGAGAAACAGAGAGGGTGGGCAGGCAGAAGGACAAGGAGACAGAGAGATAGAGATAGAGAAGGAAAGAGAGAGAAATAGAGAGGGTGGGCAGGCAGAAAGACAAGGAGACAGAGAGAGAGATAAAGAAGGAAAGAGAGAGAAAGAGAGAGGGTGGGCAGGCAGAAGGACAAGGAGACAGAGAGAGAGATAGAGAAGGAAAGAGAGAGAAAGAGAGAGGGGATGGCAAGCAGAAGGAGAGAGAGAGACAGAGAGAGAGGGAGAGAGAGGGAGGGCAGAAGGAGAGAGAGGGTGTAGTGGTAGAAGGAGAGAGAGACACAGAGAGAGACAGAGAGAGAGGGAGGGCAGAAGGAGAGAGAGGGTGTAGTGGTAGAAGGAGAGAGAGACACAGAGAGAGAGAGAGGGTGGCAGAAGGAGAGAGAGGGTGTAGTGGTAGAAGGAGAGAGAGACACAGAGAGAGAGAGAGGGTGGCAGAAGGAGAGAGAGAGAGTGAGAGAGAGTGTGGAGTGGTAGAAGGAGAGAAGGACAGAGAGAGAGAGAGCAAACTAGAATGCTATTTGGCCCTACACAGAGAGTACACAGCGGCAGAATACCTGACCACTGTGACTGACCCAAAATTAAGGAAAGCTTTGACTATGTACAGACTCAGTGAGTATAGCCTTGCTATTGAGAAAGGCCGCCGTAGGCAGACATGGCTCTCAAGAGAAGACAGGCTATGTGCTCACTGCCCACAAAATGAGGTGGAAACTGAGCTGCACTTCCTAACCTCCTGCCCAATGTATGACCAGATTAGAGAGACATATTTCCCTGAGATTACACAGATCCACAAAGAATTCGAAAACAAATCCAATTTTGATATCTTCCCATATCTACTGGGTGAAAGTCCGCAGCAAGATTTGTGATCTGTTGCCACGAGAAAAGGGCAACCAGTGAAGAACACACACCATTGTAAATAGAACCCATATTTATGCTTATTTATTTTATCTTGTGTCCTTTAACCATTTGTACATTGTTAAGACACTGTATATATATAATATGACATTTGTAATGTCTTTATTGTTTTGAAACTTCTGTATGTGTAATGTTTACTGTTCATTTGTATTGTTTATTTCACTTTATACATTCACTTCATATATTATCTACCTCACTTGCTTTGGCAATGTTAACACATGTTTCCCATGCCAATAAAGCCCTTGAATTTAATTGAATTGAGAGAGGGTGGGGTGGTAGAAGGAGAGAGAGACAGAGAGAGGGAGTGGAGTGTCAGAAGGAGAGAGAGACAGAGAGAGGGGGTGGAGTGGTAGAAGGAGAGAGAGACAGAGAGAGGGGGGTGGAGTGGTAGAAGGAGAGAGAGACAGAGGGGGTGGAGTGGTAGAAGGAGAGAGAGAGACAGAGGGTGGGGTGGTAGAAGGAGAGAGAGACAGAGAGAGGGGTGGAGTGGTAGAAGGAGAGAGAGACAGAGAGAGGGGTGGAGTGGTAGAAGGAGAGAGAGACAGAGAGAGTGGAGTGGTAGAAGGAGAGAGAGACAGAGAGAGAGTGGAGTGGTAGAAGGAGAGAGAGACAGAGAGAGAGGGTGGAGTGGTAGAAGGAGAGAGAGACAGAGAGAGAGGGTGGAGTGGTAGAAGGAGAGAGAGACAGAGAGAGAGGGGAGTGGTAGAAGGAGAGAGAGACAGAGAGAGGGGTGGAGTGGTAGAAGGAGAGAGAGACAGAGAGAGAGGGAGTGGAGTGGTAGAAGGAGAGAGAGACAGAGAGAGGGGTGGAGTGGTAGAAGGAGAGAGAGACAGAGAGAGGGGGTGGAGTGGTAGAAGGAGAGAGAGACAGAGAGAGAGGGTGGAGTGGTAGAAGGAGAGAGAGACAGAGAGAGAGGGTGGAGTGGTAGAAGGAGAGAGAGACAGAGAGAGAGGGTGGAGTGGTAGAAGGAGAGAGAGACAGAGAGAGGGGGTGGAGTGGTAGAAGGAGAGAGAGACAGAGAGAGAGGGTGGAGTGGTAGAAGGAGAGAGAGACAGAGAGAGGGGTGGAGTGGTAGAAGGAGAGAGAGACAGAGAGAGGGTGGAGTGGTAGAAGGAGAGAGAGACAGAGAGAGAGGGTGGAGTGGTAGAAGGAGAGAGAGACAGAGAGAGAGGGAACTGGACTGGTAGAAGGAGAGAGACAGAGAGAGATGGAGTGGTAGAAGGAGAGAGAGAGGACAGAGAGAGAGGGTGGAGGGTAGAAGGAGAGAGACAGAGAGAGAGGGTGGAGTGGTACAAGGAGAGAGAGACAGAGAGAGAGGGTGGAGTGGTAGAAGGAGAGAGAGACAGAGAGAGAGGGTGAAGTGGTAGAAGGAGAGCACCAAACAAACAAATAATCAACTAACTGAAAGAAAGACTAAAACATATCAGCAGCTAGGAAGAAGAGGAGAGGAGAGGAGAGGAGAGGAGAGGAGAGAGAGGAGAGGAGAGGAGAGGAGAGGAGAGGAGAGGAAATTAGAAGAGTGGGAGACAGGAGAGGAGCGGAGTGGAAAAGAGAGGAGAGGCGAGGATAGGAGAAGAGAGGAGAGGAGAGGAGAGGAGAGGAGAGGAGAGGAGAGGAGAGGAGAGAAGGAAGAGAGGAGAGGAGAGGAGAAGAGGAGAGGAAATTAGAAGAGGGAGACAGGAGAGGAGCGGAGTGGAAAAGAGAGGAGAGGATTAGGGAGGAGAAGAGAAGGAAGAGAAGAGGGAGAGGAGAGGAGGAGAGGAGAGGAGAGGAGAGGAGAGGAGAGGAGAGGAGAGGAGAGGAGAGGAGAGGAGAGGAGAGGAGAGGAGAAGAGAGGAGGCATCAGGCAGGATATAAGTTCATTTAGAAAGTAGGACACAGAGACTAATGGAGTGAAAATAACCAACAAGCTAATGGCAGACTGTAGCTATAGCATATCGTGGAGCTGAACAGTGAATTCCTCAGGGCTGCAGGTCATTAGTGTTAATATCGCGCCTTGCGCCATCTGCCACAGATTGTTTACACTGGCACATAGTAATGAGATCCTAATTAGTCCATAGACAGAATGGGTACGTGTTCCGTGTGTGTGTGTGTGTGTGTGTGTGTGTGTGTGTGTGTGTGTGTGTGTGTGTGTGTGTGTGTGTGTGTGTGTGTGTGTGTGCGTGCGTGTGTGTGTGTGTGCGTGCGTGTGTGTGTGTGTGTGTGTGTGCGTGCGTGCGTGGTGTGGGTGTGTGTGCACTGTGTGTGTGGTTGATTTAATGGTACCAGCAGGTGTAGATAACAGGAGTGTGTGCTGATTTGTGTAACTGTATGTTGACAATGGTGAAATACGTGATGAGGTTATATATAAATCAAATGTATTATAAATGCACATTACCATCAGTAGACTAACAGGGAAATGGTGATATACACAGAGTACCAGTACTGAGTTGATGATAACTTGGTTATATACACAGAGTACCAGTACTGAGTTGATGATAACTTGGTTATATACACAGAGTACCAGTACTGAGTTGATGATAACTTGGTTATATACACAGAGTACCAGTACTGAGTTGATGATAACTTGGTTATATACACAGGGTACCAGTACTGAGTTGATGATAACTTGGTTATATACACAGGGTACCAGTACTGAGTTGATGATAACTTGGTTATATACACAGAGTACCAGTACTGAGTTGATGATAACTTGGTTATATACACAGAGTACCAGTACTGAGTTGATGATAACTTGATATATATACACAGTACTGATAACTTGGTACCAGTACTGAGTTGATGATAACTTGGTTATATACACAGGGTACCAGTACTGAGTTGATGATAACTTGGTTATATACACAGAGTACCAGTACTGAGTTGATGATAACTTGGTTATATACACAGAGTACCAGTACTGAGTTGATGATAACTTGGTTATATACACAGAGTACCAGTACTGAGTCAATGATAACTTGGTTATATACACAGAGTACCAGTACTGAGTTGATGATAACTTGGTTATATACACAGAGTACCAGTACTGAGTTGATGATAACTTGGTTATATACACAGAGTACCAGTACTGAGTTGATGATAACTTGGTTATATACACAGAGTACCAGCACTGAGTCAATGATAACTGGTTATATACACAGATTACCAGTACTGAGTTGATGATAACTTGGTTATATACACAGAGTACCAGTACTGAGTCTGATATTTAACTCTATGGTTGATAATGGTATTAGTCAGAGTACCAGTTGACTGAGTCAATGATAACTTGGTTAATATACACAGAGTACCAGTGGTTGAGTTGATATGATAACTTGGTTATATATGGGGTACCATTACTGAGTACTGCTGCCTGCCTGCCTGCCTGTCTGCTGCCGTTGAATGTCTGTCTGTCTCTGTCTGTCTGTCTGTCTGTCTGTCTGTCTGTCTGTCTGTCCCTGTCTATGGTTGATGCCTGCCTGCCTGCCTGTCTCCAGAGTATGCCTGAGTCTGCCTGTCTGCCCTTCTGTCTGTCTATCCTGATTGATTTAATGGTTATATACACAGTCTATATGGTTGATTTAATGGTATTAGTCTATATGGTCTGATTTAATGGTATTAGTCTATATGGTTGATTTAATGGTATTAGTCTATCTGGTTGATTTAATGGTATTAGTCTATATGGTTGATTTAATGGTATTAGTCTATATGACTGTCTGGTCTTAGTCTATATGGTGATTTAATGGTAATCTATATGGTTGTTTAATCGTATTAGTCTATATGTTGATTTAATGTATTAGTCTATATGGTTGATTTAATGGTATTAGTCTATATGGTTGATTTAATCACATTAGTTTAATGGTATATATGGTTGATTTAATGGTATTAGTCTTAGTCTATATGGTTGATTTAATGGTATTAGTCTATATGGTTGATTTAATGGTATTAGTCTATATGGTTGATTTAATGGTATTAGTCTATATGGTTGATTTAATGGTATTAGTCTATATGGTTGATTTAATGGTATTAGTCTATATGGTTGATTTAATGGTATTAGTCTATATGGTTGATTTAATGGTATTAGTCTATATGGTTGATTTAATCATTAGTCTATATGGTTGATTTAATGGTATTAGTCTATATGGTTGATTTAATGGTATTAGTCTATATGGTTGATTTAATGGTATTAGTCTATATGGTTGATTTAATGGTATTAGTCTATATGGTTGATTTAATGGTATTAGTCTATATGGTTGATTTAATGGTATTAGTCTATATGGTTGATTTAATGGTATTAGTCTATATGGTTGATTTAATGGTATTAGTCTATATGGTTGATTTAATGGTATTAGTCTATATGGTTGATTTAATGGTATTAGTCTATATGGTTGATTTAATGGTATTAGTCTATATGGTTGATTTAATGGTCTATTGGTTGATTTAATCACATTAGTCTATATGGTTGATTTAATCGTATTAGTCTATATGGTTGATTTAATGGTATTAGTCTATATGGTTGATTTAATCACATTAGTCTATATGGTTGATTTAATCACATTAGTCTATATGGTTGATTTAATGGTATTAGTCTATATGGTTGATTTAATGGTATTAGTCTATATGGTTGATTTAATCACATTAGTCTATATGGTTGATTTAATGGTATTAGTCTATATGGTTGATTTAATCGTATTAGTCTATATGGTTGATTTAATGGTATTAGTCTATATGGTTGATTTAATCGTATTAGTCTATATGGTTGATTTAATGGTATTAGTCTATATGACTGATTTAATGGTATTAGTCTATATGGTAATGGTATTAGTCTATATGGTTGATTTAATCACATTAGTCTATATGGTTGATTTAATGGTATTAGTCTATATGGTTGATTTAATCGGTTGATTTAATTAGTCTATATGGTTGAATTTTAATGGTTGATTTAATGTCTATATGGTTGATTTAATGGTATTAGTCTATATGGTTGATTTAATGGTATTAGTCTATATGGTTGATTTAATGGTATTAGTCTATATGGTTGATTTAATGGTATTAGTCTATATGGTTGATTTAATGGTATTAGTCTATATGGTTGATTTAATCACATGATTTAATGGTATTAGTCTATATGGTAGTCTAGTCTATATGGTTGATTTAATGGTATTAGTCTATATGGTTGATTTAATGGTATTAGTCTATATGGTATTTAATGTCTATATGGTTGATTTAATGGTATTAGTCTATATGTTGATTTAATGGTATTAGTCTATATGGTTGATTTAATGGTATTAGTCTATATGGTTGATTTAAGGTATTAGTCTATATGGTTGATTTAATCACTATGGTTGATTTAATATTAGTCTATATGGTTGATTTAATGGTATTAGTCTATATGGGTTGATTTAATGGTATTAGTCTATATGGTTGATTTAATCACTATATGGTTGATTTAGGGTATTAGTCTATATGGTTGATTTAATCACATTAGTCTATATGGCTTGATTTAATGGTATTAGTCTATATGGTTGATTTAATGGTATTAGTCTATATGCACTGATTTAATCACATAGGGAATAGGGTCTATATAGTTATTTGAGATTTAATGGTATTAGTCTAATATGGTTGATTTTAATGGTAGCCCTTTACAGTCTATATTAGGGGGATTTAATAAGCATTAGTCTATATGGTTGATTTAATGGTATTAGTCTATGGTCCCAGCCCTTTAAGCTCTGTGTTAGGGGGATTTAATGAGATAGCAGTAGGTTGCTTTAATGGTTTTGAAACTGCCATGTTCCCCCGTTTAATGGCCCTTTACAGCTCTGTGTTAGGGGGTTTGGGAGATTAGCAGTTGATTTAATGGTTTCTAAATGGTTGATTTAATCCCAGCCCTTAGCTCTGTGTTAGGGGTTTGGGAGATAGCAGTAGGATGCTAATGGTTTCTGAAACTGCCATGTTTCTATAGTCCTTTACAGCTCTGTCTATATGGGGATTTAATGGATAGTCTATATGGTTGATAGGATGCTAATGGTTTCTGAAATTAGTCTATATTCCCCCGATTTAAGCACTTTACAGCTCTGTGTTTAGGGGTTTACTGGAGATTTAGCCCTTTACAGCTCTAGGTTGATTATATGGTTGATCTGAAACTGCCATATGGCTTCCCCCGTCTATAGCCCTTTACAGCTCTGTGTCTATATGGGATTTAATGAGATAGCAGTAGGATGCTAATGGTTTAGTCTATATGGTTGATTTAATGGTAGTATCTATCAAGAACCCTTTAATCCCTGCTATTGTACTGTACACTGATTTAATGGCCCTAGTCTGACTGGCAGGTTGATTTAATGGTATTAGTCATCATATGGTTGATTTACAGCGGTATAGTCGTAGCGTTGACACAATGGTATTACGCACTATACGGTTGATTTAATGGTATTAGTCTACACACACATTTAATGGTACACACATATGGTTGATTTAATCACATTAGTCTATATGACTCATTTGACACAAAACATTAGTCTATATGGTTGATTTAAAGACTAGTCTAGCAGTTGATTTAATGGTATTAGTCTATATGACTGATTTAATGGTATTAGTCTAGAGAGCAGCTGACAGAGACCAGAGTAATTTAATGGTATTACATTACATCTACAGCACATTGGCCTGCAGACCTGGGTTCATATAGTATTTGTTGCATTTAATGGTTTATCTGTATGGTTGATTTAATGGTATTAGAACAAAGTAAATAGTCCCATAAGTCTACATACCCCATTTAATGGAGGTCCAGACTATATGGCTGAGTTAATGGTATTAGTCAAAGCATTTTAAAGAAAGCCGATATGGTTGATTTAATGGTCTGGAAGTCAGGCTCAGAAACCACCCAGACACTGGTTTATTGACCAGATGTTTTTGATTATTTATTTTTTATTTCTACCTTTGATTTAACCAGGTAGGCTAGTTGAGAACAAGTAGTCATTTGCAATGCGCTCTGGTCTAAGATAAAGCATAGCATGTGTGAACAGACAGCACAGAGTTACACATGGAATAAAACAATTAACTAGGGCAATGGTCTACAGTAGAAAAAAATGGGCAATCTAGTCTATGTGTGTCAAAATGGGCATGAGTCTAGGTAGTGCACTAATAATACAATTTTGGTATTAATTTGACTGGAACATATAAATGATCATCCTGAAACTGGGCATGTACAGGTAGAGATTTAAGCTGATATTAGGTGTTTGCAAAAGAGCAGAAAATGTAAATTTCTAAAAACATTTATAAAGCCCTTTACAGTATGTGAATGAGGCAGGTGAATAAGGGTGAGCTATTTTCTGAAACTATGTACAGCTGCAGCGATCAGTTAGCTGCTCGGATAGCTGGCTTTGGGAGATAGGTGAGGAGATAAAAGTCTCCCAGCTTTACAGCTCTGTGTTAGGGGGTTTGGGAGATAGCAGTAGGATGCTAATGGTTTCTGAAACTGCCATGTCCCCCGTCCCAGCAGAGCTCTGGTTAGGGGGCGGGGAGAATAGCAGGGATGCTAATGGTTTCTAAACTGATGTTCCCTGTCCCAGCCCTACACCTCTGTGTTAGGGGGTTTGGGAGATACGGGATGCTAAAACTGGTTTCTGCCCCAGCTTGCCTGTGTTAGGGGGCTGGGAGATTCCCCGTTCCAGTGAAGCTCTGTGATAAGGCGGAGCTTTACCTAGCATGGACTTGCTAATGGTTTCTGTGCAGCCAGTGGGTATCATCAAGAACCCTTCTGCCTGCTATTGTATGTACACTGTGGAATGGCCCTGGCTGACTGGCTGGGGATTGTGATTCTCATCAGAGTGGCAGACTGCTACAGCGGGCTAGCGTAAGGTGCCAACAGTGACAAACACACACACACACACACACACACACTGCATCCACACACACACACACACACACACACAACACCATTTGTACATGACACACACACACACACACACACACACACACACACACACACACACACACACACAAAGACTAGGCTAGCAGTTGAGTGTGGCAGGGCTGGCATTAAATGCTAATAGCAGGCAGCAGCTGACAGAGACCAGAGTTTTGATTGGAGATGTATCTGATATAGTCTGGAAGGATAATATATGCCATTTAGCAGACGCCTTAGGTACTTACAGTCATGTGTGCATACATTCTACGTATGGGTGGTCCCGGGGATCGAACCATACCAGGCGTGGTGCCATGCTCTACCAACTGAGCTACAGGACCACCTACAGCACAACGTGCAGGCAGCGATTCATTTCAAATATCTTTTGTTGCATTTCAAATTCATGCATTGTGGTTTTACTAGCCTGTTTAAGAGCAATTGGAAATAGTCCCATAAGCCACGGAAGGAGTCCAGACAGGCTCAGTCAGAAGCTCAAAGCATTTCAAAGAAAGCCGATACTGGGTGAAACCCAGGTCTGGAAGTCAGGCTCAGAAACCCACCCAGACACTGGTTTATTGACCAGATGTATGTATGTATTGGTGCAATCCACAGACTCCAGTTAATGTACGTTATCCGTTCTGAGAACCACGTCTTAGAGCTTGGTGAGAGCGTGGTTGGGATATGGTTATTTTGCATACAACCTTTCTAAAACGTTCTGGGAACGGTGCCCGAAAATCCAGCTAGCACATAACGTTCAGAGAACCATACGTTTCTTCGGTGGGAATTTTAGTACTTCAGCATAACGTTTACTGCCGGTTTCCTCATGGTCATGTTTAAAGTCATGTTCTCAGAACATTAAAACCTCAAGAAAACATTACAACGTTATTTAAAAACATATACATTCTGTTCTCAGCGTCAACCAATCTCTCTCCTCTATCTTGTTAAGTGGGTTCAGGTGTGATGGCCATGCCCACTGTTTAGCCACACCTGATCTTAATGAGCACTTGTTTCATTGAAATGGGGTCTGTTTGAACACCAATGAACAGCTGTGTATGAGTTAAACCTGGCATGCTACAGTAGCTCCATCTAGTGGACTAATGCCATGAATAGTTAACAGACGGTCGTAGGTTCAAATCTCACTGATACCATAATATTACAGCATGTTTTAACCTAGCCGTGTTATTATAGCATGTTTTAACCTAGCCGTGTTATTATAACATGTTTTAACCTAGCCGTGTTATTATAACATGTTTTAACCTAGCCGTGTTATTATAGCATGTTTTAACCGAGCCGTGTTATTATAGCATGTTTTAACCGAGCCGTGTTATTATAACATGTTTTAACCTAGCCGTGTTATTATAGCATGTTTTAACTCTAGCCGTGTTATTATAACATGTTTTAACCTAGCCGTGTTATTATAACATGTTTTAACCTAGCCGTGTTATTATAGCATGTTTTAACCTAGCCGTGTTATTATAACATGTTTTAACCTAGCCGTGTTATTATAACATGTTTTAACCTAGCCGTGTTATTATAACATGTTTTAACCTAGCTGTGTTATTATAGCATGTTTTAACCTAGCCGTGTTATTATACATGTTTTAACCTAGCGTGTTATTATAACATGTTTTAACCTAGCCATGTTATTACAGCATGTTTTAACCTAGCCGTGTTATTATACATGTTTTAACCTAGCCGTGTTATTATAACATGTTTTAACCTAGCTATGTTATTATAACATGTTTTAACCTAGCCGTGTTATTATAACATGTTTTAACCTAGCCGTGTTATTATAGCATGTTTTAACCTAGCCGTGTTATTATAACATGTTTTAAATCCTAGCCGTGTTATTATAACATGTTTTAACCTAGCCGTGTTATTATAGCATGTTTTAACCTAGCCGTGTTATTATAACATGTTTTAACCTAGCCGTGTTATTATAGCATGTTTTAACCTAGCCGTGTTATTATAGCATGTTTTAACCTAGCCGTGTTATTATAACATGTTTTAACCTAGCCGTGTTATTATAACATGTTTTAACCTAGCCGTGTTATTATAACATGTTTTAACCTAGCCGTGTTATTATAACATGTTTTAACCTATCCGTGTTATTATAACATGTTTTAACCTAGCCGTGTTATTATAGCATGTTTTAACCTAGCCGTGTTATTATAGCATGTTTTAACCTAGCCGTGTTATTATAGCATGTTTTAACCTAGCCGTGTTATTATAGCATGTTTTAACCTAGCCGTGTTATTATAACATGTTTTAACCTAGCCGTGTTATTATAACATGTTTTAACCTAGCTATGTTATTATAACATGTTTTAACCTAGCCGTGTTATTATAACATGTTTTAACCTAGCCGTGTTATTATAGCATGTTTTAACCTAGCCGTGTTATTATAACATGTTTTAACCTAGCCGTGTTATTATAACATGTTTTAACCTAGCCGTGTTATTATAGCATGTTTTAACCTAGCCGTGTTATTATAGCATGTTTTAACCTAGCCGTGTTATTATAACATGTTTTAACCTAGCCGTGTTATTATAACATGTTTTAACCTAGCCGTGTTATTATAACATGTTTTAACCTAGCCGTGTTATTATACATGTTTTAACCTAGCCGTGTTATTATAACATGTTTTAACCTAGCCGTGTTATTATAACATGTTTTAACCTAGCCGTGTTATTACAGCATGTTTTAACCTAGCTGTGTTATTACAGCATGTTTTAACCTAGCCGTGTTATTATAACATGTTTTAACCTAGCCGTGTTATTATAACATGTTTTAACCTAGCCGTGTTATTATAGCATGTTTTAACCTAGCCGTGTTATTATAGCATGTTTTAACCTAGCCGTGTTATTATAACATGTTTTAACCTAGCTATGTTATTATAACATGTTTTAACCTAGCCGTGTTATTATAACATGTTTTAACCTAGCCGTGTTATTATAACATGTTTTAACCTAGCCGTGTTATTATAGCATGTTTTAACCTAGCCGTGTTATTATAACATGTTTTAACCTAGCCGTGTTATTATAACATGTTTTAACCTAGCCGTGTTATTATAGCATGTTTTAACCTAGCTGTGTTATTATAGCATGTTTTAACCTAGCCGTGTTATTATAGCATGTTTTAACCTAGCCGTGTTATTATAGCATGTTTTAACCTAGCCGTGTTATTATAGCATGTTTTAACCTAGCCGTGTTATTATAGCATGTTTTAACCTAGCCGTGTTATTATAACATGTTTTATTATAGCATGTTTTAACCTAGCCGTGTTATTATAACATGTTTTAACCTAGCCGTGTTATTATAACATGTTTTAACCTAGCCGTGTTATTATAACATGTTTTAACCTAGCCGTGTTATTATAACATGTTTTAACCTAGCCGTGTTATTATAGCATGTTTTAACCTAGCCGTGTTATTATACATGTTTTAACCTAGTCGTGTTATTATAGCATGTTTTAACCTAGCCGTGTTATTATAACATGTTTTAACCTAGCCGTGTTATTATAACATGTTTTAACCTAGCCGTGTTATTATAACATGTTTTAACCTAGCCGTGTTATTATAACATGTTTTAACCTAGCCGTGTTATTACAGCATGTTTTAACCTAGCCGTGTTATTATAACATGTTTTAACCTAGCCGTGTTATTATAACATGTTTTAACCTAGCCGTGTTATTATAGCATGTTTTAACCTAGCCGTGTTATTATAGCATGTTTTAACCTAGCCGTGTTATTATAACATGTTTTAACCTAGCCGTGTTATTATAACATGTTTTAACCTAGCCGTGTTATTATAGCATGTTTTAACCTAGCCGTGTTATTATAGCATGTTTTAATCCTAGCCGTGTTATTATAACATGTTTTAACCTAGCCGTGTTATTATAGCATGTTTTAACCTAGCCGTGTTATTATAGCATGTTTTAACCTAGCCGTGTTATTATAGCATGTTTTAACCTAGCCGTGTTATTATAACATGTTTTCAACTGAACAGTTTAAATAGCATTCTGTTAACTAGCCGTGTTATTATAACATGGCTTTATTATAACGTTCCCAGAACCAATGGTAAACTTATAGCATGTTTTAACCAAATGTTATTCACTGTTTCCATATATGAACTGATGTAACTGTGGGATCTGGATCACTGTGTCCATATATGAACTGATGTAACTGTGGGATCTGGATCACTGTGTCCATATATGAACTGATGTAACTGTGGGATCTGGATCAACATCTCAAGAGCAGATGACAATGGAAATATACTATATATCAACTGGGATTTGATTGGATGTTCCTGTCTGCCTGTAATCTTATTCCTGGGTGGAATTGAAAGATAGGGAGACAGCGACAGAGGGGGGAAAGAGAGGGGAGAGAGGATAGAGAGAGACAGAGAGAGAGAGAGAGAGAGAGAGGAGAGGAGCAGACTGCAGGAGGTTAACAACTGGTCAGGGGTCAGGGATTAGACTTTCAGGAGGACAGAATGATGGGCTGGCTCTGAGGAAAATGGCTTTTCTGTGTTTGTTGGTTGTGGTTATCCCTGAGTAGAAGTGAAAGATAGAGAGAGAGAGAAAGAGAGAGAGAGAGAAGAGGAGAGAGAGAGAGAGAGAGAG
Organism: Oncorhynchus keta; assembly: GCF_023373465.1. Classification (NCBI taxonomy): domain Eukaryota; kingdom Metazoa; phylum Chordata; class Actinopteri; order Salmoniformes; family Salmonidae; genus Oncorhynchus; species Oncorhynchus keta. The sequence continues at coordinate 233,095 of NW_026277406.1, read as the reverse complement.
AGAGAAAGAAGAAAGAAAGAAAGAAAGAAAGAAAGAAAGAAGAGAGAGAGAGAGAGAGAGAGAGAGCAATAGAGAGAGGGAGCAATAGAGAGAGAAGTGGAGAGGAGAAATCTTAAGGAAAGCTTTGACTATGTACAGACTAAGTGAGTATAGCCTTGCTATTGAGAAAGGCTGCCGTAGGCAGACCTGGCTCTCAAGAGAAGACAGGCTATGTGCACACTGCCCACAAAATGAGGTGCAAACTGAGCTGCACTTCCTGACCTCCTGTCAAATGTATGACCATATGAGAGACACATATTTCCCTCAGATTACACAGATCCCCAAAGAATTTGAAAACAAATAAAATTTGATAAACTCCCATATCTACTGGGTGAAATACAACAGTGCCATCACAGTAGCAAGATGTGTGACCTGTTGCCACGAGAAAAGGGCAACCAGTGAAGAACAAACCCCATTGTAAATACAACCCATATTTATGTTTATTTAAAAAAAATGTAAATAGTACTTTGATTATAATATACAACACTGTAAATAGATGTGTGCATAATATGACATTTGAAATGTCTTTATTCTTTTGGAACTTCTGTGAGTGTAATGTTTACTGTTAATTTTTATTGTTTATTTCACTTCTGTTTATTATCTATTTCACTTGCTTTGGCAATGTAAACATATGTTTCCCATGACAATAAAGCCCCTTAAATTGAAATTGAATCGTGAAAGAGACCGAGAGATACAGAGTGAACAGACGGACAGACAGTAGAAGGTTAACAACTGGTAGAGGTCAGGGGTCAGGGATGAGACTTTCTGGAGAACATAATGATGCTGTAGGAGTGAGCTGGGCTGGCTGGCTCTTCGAAGAAAATGACTTTTCTGTGTTTAGTGTCTGTGTGTGGTTGGGTGCGTGTGTGCATGTGTGTGTGTGGGGGGGTCACAATTACGCCATCACTGGTCACGAGTGGCTGCCTCACCAGCCCCAGCCAGGAACACAGAGGATGATGGGATGGAAGGAGGTAGTGGTCAGAAGGTCTGCTGGTAATGTGTCTGTTTGGGAGACGAGGGTAGCCAGGCAACGGTGACAAGTCGCAATGTGTCATCTTTCCTAACAACTTTCGGTACTCTCTCTCTCTCTCTCTCTCTCTCCTCTCTCTCTCTCTCCATCTCTCTCTCTCTCTCTCTCTCTCTCTCTCTCTCTCTCTCTCTCTCTCTCTCTCTCTGTCTCTCTCTCTCTCTCTCTCTCTCTCTCTCTCTCTCTCTCTCTCTCTCTCTCTCTCTCTCATCCTGTCTCTGTCATTCTCCTCATCCTGCCTCTCTTATAATGTCTTATCCTCTGCAGCAGAGGTCTGGGTCTTCCTTTCCTGTGGCAGTCCTCATGAGAGCCAGTTTCATTATAGCACTTGATGATTTTTGCGACTGCACTTTCAAAGTTCTTGAAATGTTTCCCTGACTGACTTACTTTCATGTCTTAAAGCAGTGATGGACTGTCATTTCTCTTTGCTTATTTGAGCTGTTTCTACCAAATAGGGCTGACTTCTGTGTACCACCCCTACCTTGTCACAACACACCTGATTGGCTCAAACACAAAGAAGGAAAGAAATTATACAAACAAACTTTTTAAGAAGGCACACAGTTAATTGAAGTGCATTCCAGGTGACTACCTCATGAAGCTGGTTGAGAGAATGCCAAGAGTGTACAAAGCTGTCATCAAGGAAAAGGGTAAGAATCTCAAATTGTTGATGAAATTTATAGGTTTAATTGAATGACTTGAATATCCCACCCTGAAGCCATATAAGTGTATGAAATTGATTAGAATCTGTCTAAAAATGTGACTAGAGATTTTGGGAGAGGACAGGAAGTACGTCTCAGGTCAAGGTCTCCTAATCACACCTGGGTAGTGAGCAGCATGTGCGTAGGATACTTTCTGTTCTTCTGTTTGAGATTTTGTATGTGTGTGTAGGATACCTACTGTTTGTGTGGAAGTATGTGTGTAGGATACAAACAGGATACCTACTGTTCCTGTGGTAAGAACTGTTTTGTGTGTTAGTATGTGTAGGATACCTACTGTTCCTGTGGTAGTATGTGTGTAGGATACCTACTGTTCCTGTTAATGTGTGTAGGAACCTACTGTTTGTGGTATGTGTGTGGGATACCTACTGTTTGTGTGTTATATGTGTAGGATACATGTTCCTGTGGTAGTATGTGTGTACAAACTGTTTGTGTGTTAGTATGTGTAGGATACTGTGTGTGTTAGTATGTGTGTAGGATATCTACTGTTTGTGTGTTAGTATGTGTGTAGGATACCTACTGTTTGAGTATGAGGATACCTACTGTTTGTGTGGTACACTGAGTGTGGATACCTAAATGTGTGTAGGTTTGTGTGTTAGTATGTGTAGGATACCTACTGTTCCTGTGGTAGTATGTGTGTAGGATACCTACTGTTTGTGTGTTAGGTGTGTAGGATATCTACTGTTTGTGTGTTAGTATGTGTGTAGGATATCTACTGTTTGTGTGTTTAGTATGTGTGTAGGATACCTACTGCTTACTGTTTGAAGATAAAATGGATGTCAAGAGTGTGAATAAAACATTATTGACTATCATAGCTGGGTCTCTGTCTGTTTCATTTCAATCAGGATTTAAGACTGAGGGGTTTATGCACTTAATTCTTTGACAATTTGATCTCAATACTCCTCTGTCGTCCCAAAACTGCTGAAACCGTGCACGGGCGGATGGATCCGGAATTCTGAACTGAGGGTTTATTTCAGGCCAGTGGTGAACTGGTACACGACAGAGGTGGTGACGAGATCCAACCAACATCACTTTTCCCAGTCTTCAAGACAAGGTCAGTAATCTTTATTCACAAATTTGGGGGAATGATTTAAGATATAGGAGACTTTTACTTTGTGTATTAGCAAGGAATCGATTGAGGGAGCAGGTCCGCAATGACCTGAGGTATATGTGCACTATCATAAATAAAAAATAGCTTAATGATTGAGGTCTGTGAGGAATGGCCGAAAGGTTATTTGAGGGATGGCCGAGAGGTTATTAGCAAGGGATATAAATAGGTGCTGTGAGAGAGGACGGGGGGTTTGTAAAAACAGGATAACTTAAATGGTTCATTAACATGTAATATTGGCCATAGATCCAATTCAAAAGACATACCTAAATAAAATCCTAAAGTGTGAGGATATTGCTAAGATTTGTGAGAGAGGAGGGTAATTCTATGCCAACAAATAACGTAAATGGTCAATTAACAAAAGTGAATTAGCCATAGATCCGATTCAAAAGACAATACTGAAATAAAGTCAAAAACGGACAAGAGGCGAGAGATTTAAAGTAAACGAAACGCGGTGACCACCTAATTATAGATCTAATATAATACATGTCCACTACAGAGGACATTTATTAACATCCTAATGCCCACTACAGAGGACATTTATTAACATCCTGATGTCCACTACAGAGGACATTTAATAACATCCTGATGTCCACTACAGAGGACATTTAATAACATCCTGATGTCCACTACAGAGGACATTTATTAACATCCTGATGTCCACTACAGAGGACATTTAATAACATCCTGATGTCCACTACAGAGGACATTTAATAACATCCTGATGTCCACTACAGAGGACATTTATTAACATCCTGATGTCCACTACAGAGGACATCTAATAACATCCTGATGTCCACTACAGAGGACATTTATTAACATCCTGATGTCACTACAGAGGACATTTATTAACATCCTGATGTCCACTACAGAGGACATTTAATAACATCCTGATGTCCACTACAGAGGACATTTAATAACATCCTGATGTCCACTACAGAGGACATTTAATAACATCCTGATGTCCACTACAGAGGACATTTAATAACATCCTGATGTCCACTACAGAGGACATTTAATAACATCCTGATGTCCACTACAGAGGACATTTACTAACATCCTGATGTCCACTACAGAGGACATTTAATAACATCCTGATGTCCACTACAGAGGACATTTAATAACATCCTGATGTCCACTACAGAGGACATTTAATAACATCCTGATGTCCACTACAGAGGACATTTAATAACATCCTGATGTCCACTACAGAGGACATTTAATAACATCCTGATGTCCACTACAGAGGACATTTACTAACATCCTGATGTCCTGACTACAGAGGACATTTAATAACATCCTGATGTCCACTACAGAGGACATTTAATAACATCCTGATGTCCACTACAGAGGACATTTAATAACATCCTGATGTCCACTACAGAGGACATTTATTAACATCCTGATGTCCACTACAGAGGACATTTAATAACATCCTGATGTCCACTACAGAGGACATTTAATAACATGCTGATGTCCACTACAGAGGACATTTAATAACATCCTGATGTCCACTACAGAGGACATTTATTAACATCCTGATGTCCACTACAGAGGACATTTATTTCCTGATGTCCACTCAGAGGACATTTAATAACATCCTGATGTCCACTACAGAGGACATTTATTAACATCCTGATGTCCACTACAGAGGACATTTATAAACATCCTGATGTCCACTACAGAGGACATTTATTAACATCCTGATGTCCACTACAGAGGACATTTATTAACATCCTGATGTCCACTACAGAGGACATTTAATAACATCCTGATGTCCACTACAGAGGACATTTAATATCATCCTGATGTCCACTACAGAGGACATTTAATAACATCCTGATGTCCACTACAGAGGACATTTAATAACATCCTGATGTCCACTACAGAGGACATCTATTAACAAGCTCTTATTTAGTTCTTCATGTTAAAAAAAAATGATCCCACTACTCTGAAAAGTCACCCAACTATTCCTGAGATATTTACCTATTAGAAACAAATTTGAATATCAAACTCACAAAATTATAATTACACAATTGCACACACTTACTATACATGTGCTAATTGTGATTGTAATTGTGACGTTGACCATTTTGAAGAAGCAGAACGGTGACACCCCCAGCGGCAAGACAAAGTCTGTGAACCCTTTGGAATTGCCTGGATTTCTGCATAAATTGCTCATCAAATTTGATCTGATCTTCATCTAAGTCACAACAACAGACAGACCCAGTGTGCTTAAACTAATAACACACAATTTAATGTATTTTTCTTGTCTATATTGAATAGATTATTTAAACATTCACTGTGTACATTGGAAAAGTATCTGAACCCCCCAGGCTAATGACTTCTCCAAAAGCTAATTGGAGTCAGGAGTCAGCTGACGTGGAGTCTAACCTGGAGTCCGATCAATGAGACCAGATTGGAGATGTTGCCCTGTCCAATAAAAAAACCCTCACATATAATGTGAGTTTGCTATTCATAAGAAACACTGCCTGATGTGAACCATGCCTCGATCAAAAGAGATCTCAGAAGAGAATTGTTGACTTGCATAAAGCTGGAAAGGGTTACAAAAGTATCTCTAAAAGCCTTGATGCTCATCAGTCCAGTAAGACAAATGGTCTATAAATGGAAAAGTTCAGCACTGTTGCTACTCTCTCGAAGTGGTCGTCCTGCAAAGATGACTGGAAGAGCACAGAGCAGAATGT
>NW_026277406.1:205000-222500 GCF_023373465.1 Oncorhynchus keta | reverse complement strand
TTGCGACGCAGCCCATACTTCATTCAGCTTCAGTAAATCCAAGTCAAAAGCTGTTTGTTATTAATTTCCAACATGATAATCCCATGATAATCTCCATCTGCATTATGAATCAGTGGTGAATTGGAGAGTAACGTGTTTATTTCACATATGAGCATATTTACATCAAAGCCATAAGAAGAACACTGATGAGAGACATATATACAGGGCATCCTTAGAGAGAGAGATAGATATATATACAGGGCATCCTTAGAGAGAGATATATATATATACAGGGCATCCTTAGAGAGAGATAGATATATATATACAGGGCATCCTTAGAGAGAGATAGATATATATACAGGGCATCCTTAGAGAGAGATAGATATATATATACAGGGCATCCTTAGAGAGAGATAGATATATATACAGGGCATCCTTAGAGAGAGATATATATATATACAGGGCATCCTTAGAGAGAGATAGATATATATATACAGGGCATCTTTAGAGAGAGATAGATATATATATACAGGGCATCCTTAGAGAGAGATAGATATATATATACAGGGCATCCTTAGAGGAGATATATATACAGGGCATCCTTAGAGAGAGAGATAGATATATATACAGGGCATCCTTAGAGAGAGATAGATATATATACAGGGCATCCTTAGAGAGAGAGATAGATATATATATACAGGGCATCCTTAGAGAGAGATAGATATATATACAGGGCATCCTTAGAGAGAGAGATAGATATATATACAGGGCATCCTTAGAGAGATATATATATATACAGGGCATCCTTAGAGAGAGAGATAGATATATATACAGGGCATCCTTAGAGAGAGATAGATATATATACAGGGCATCCTTAGAGAGAGATAGATATATATACAGGGCATCCTTAGAGAGAGAGATAGATATATATACAGGGCATCCTTAGAGAGAGAGATAGATATATATACAGGGCATCCTTAGAGAGAGAGATCAATATATATACAGGGCATCCTTAGAGAGAGAGATAGATATATATACAGGGCATCCTTAGAGATATATATATATATATACAGGGCATCCTTAGAGAGAGATAGATATATATACAGGGCATCCTTAGAGAGAGATAGATATATATACAGGGCATCCTTAGAGAGAGAGAGATAGATATATATACAGGGCATCCTTAGAGAGAGAGATAGATATATATAGGGCATCCTTAGAGATATATATATATATATATACAGGGCATCCTTAGAGAGAGAGATCGATATATATACAGGGCATCCTTAGAGAGAGAGATAGATATATATACAGGGCATCCTTAGAGATATATATATATATATATATATACAGGGCATCCTTAGAGAGAGAGAGATAGATATATACAGGGCATCCTTAGAGAGAGAGATAGATATATATACAGGGCATCCTTAGAGAGAGATAGATATATATACAGGGCATCCTTAGAGAGAGATATAGATATATATAGGGCATCCTTAGAGATATATATATATATATACAGGGCATCCTTAGAGAGAGAGATAGATATATATACAGGGCATCCTTAGAGAGAGATAGATATATATACAGGGCATCCTTAGAGATATATATATATATATACAGGGCATCCTTAGAGAGAGATAGATATATATACAGGGCATCCTTAGAGAGAGAGATAGATATATATAGGGCATCCTTAGAGAGAGATAGATATATATATATACAGGGCATCCTTAGAGAGAGATAGATATATATACAGGGCATCCTTAGAGAGAGAGATAGATATATATACAGGGCATCCTTAGAGATATATATATATATACAGGGCATCCTTAGAGAGAGATAGATATATATACAGGGCATCCTTAGAGAGAGATAGATATATACAGGGCATCCTTAGAGAGAGATAGATATATATACAGGGCATCCTTAGAGAGAGAGATAGATATATATACAGGGCATCCTTAGACAGAGATATATATATATATATACAGGGCATCCTTAGAGAGAGATAGATATATATACAGGGCATCCTTAGAGAGAGAGATAGATATATATACAGGGCATCCTTAGAGAGATATATATATATACAGGGCATCCTTAGAGAGAGATATATATATACAGGGCATAGAGAGATATATATACAGGGCATCCTTAGAGAGAGAGATAGATATATATACAGGGCATCCTTAGAGAGAGATAGATATATATACAGGGCATCCTTAGAGAGAGAGATAGATATATATACAGGGCATCCTTAGAGAGAGATATATATATATACAGGGCATCCTTAGAGAGAGAGATATATATATACAGGGCATCCTTAGAGATATATATATATATATACAGGGCATCCTTAGAGAGAGATAGATATATATACAGGGCATCCTTAGAGAGAGATAGATATATATACAGGGCATCCTTAGAGAGAGAGATAGATATATATACAGGGCATCCTTAGAGAGATATATATATATATACAGGGCATCCTTAGAGAGAGATAGATATATATACAGGGCATCCTTAGAGAGAGATATATATATATATATACAGGGCATCCTTAGAGAGAGAGAGATATATATATACAGGGCATCCTTAGAGATATATATATATATATATACAGGGCATCCTTAGAGAGAGAGATATATATATATACAGGGCATCCTTAGAGAGAGAGAGATATATATATACAGGGCATCCTTAGAGATATATATATATATACAGGGCATCCTTAGAGAGAGAGATATATATATATACAGGGCATCCTTAGAGAGAGATAGATATATATACAGGGCATCCTTAGAGATATATATATATATACAGGGCATCCTTAGAGAGAGATATATATATATATACAGATATATATACAGGGCATCCTTAGAGAGAGAGAGATATATATATACAGGGCATCCTTAGATATATATATATATATATACAGGGCATCCTTAGAGAGAGAGAGAGATATATATACAGGGCATCCTTAGAGATATATATATACAGGGCATCCTTAGAGAGAGATAGATATATATACAGGGCATCCTTAGAGATATATATATATATACAGGGCATCCTTAGAGAGATATATATATATATACAGGGCATCCTTAGAGAGAGAGATATATATATATACAGGGCATCCTTAGAGATATATATATATATACAGGGCATCCTTAGACAGAGAGAGATATATATATACAGGGCATCCTTAGAGATATATATACAGGGCATCCTTAGAGAGAGATAGATATATATACAGGGCATCCTTAGAGAGAGAGAGGGATATATATATACAGGGCATCCTTAGAGAGAGATAGATATATATACAGGGCATCCTAGAGAGAGAGAGATATATATATATACAGGGCATCCTTAGAGAGAGATAGATATATATACAGGGCATTCTTAGAGAGAGACATATATACAGGGCATTCTTAGAGAGAAGATATATATATATACAGGGCATTCTTAGAGAGAGATATATATATATACAGGCATTCTTAGAGAGAGATATATATATATACAGGGCATCCTTAGAGAGAGATAGATATATATACAGGGCATTCTTAGAGAGAGACATATATACAGGGCATTCTTAGAGAGAGAGATATATATATATACAGGGCATTCTTAGAGAGAGATATATATATATATATATATACAGGGCATTCTTAGAGAGAGAGATATATATACAGGGCATTCTTAGAGAGAGATATATATATATACAGGGCATCCTTAGAGATATATATATATCCTTAGAGAATATATATATATATACAGGGCATCCTTAGATATATATATATATATATATATATACAGGGCATCCTTAGAGAGAGATATATATACAGGGCATTCTTAGAGAGAGATATATATATATACAGGGCATCCTTAGAGAGAGAGAGATATATATACAGGGCATTCTTAGAGAGAGATATATATATATATACAGGGCATTCTTAGAGAGAGAGATATATATATATATACAGGGCATCCTTAGAGAGAGAGAGATATATATACAGGGCATTCTTAGAGAGAGATATATATATATACAGGGCATCCTTAGAGAGAGAGAGAGATATATATACAGGGCATTCTTAGAGAGAGATAGATATATATACAGGGCATCCTTAGAGAGAGATATATATATATATACAGGGCATCCTTAGAGAGAGAGATATATATATATACAGGGCATCCTAGAGATATATATATATATACAGGGCATCCTTAGAGAGAGATATATATATATATATACAGGGCATCCTTAGAGAGAGAGATATATATACAGGGCATTCTTAGAGAGAGATATATATATATACAGGGCATCCTTAGAGAGAGAGAGATATATATACAGGGCATTCTTAGAGAGATAGATATATATATACAGGGCATCCTAGAGAGAGATATATATATATATACAGGGCATTCTTAGAGAGAGATATATATATATACAGGGCATCCTTAGAGAGAGATATATATACAGGGCATTCTTAGAGATATATATATATATATACAGGGCATTCTTAGAGAGAGAGATATATATATATACAGGGCATCCTTAGAGAGAGAGATATATATACAGGGCATCCTTAGAGAGAGATATATATACAGGGCATCCTTAGAGAGAGAGATATATATATATATACACAGGGCATCCTTAGAGAGATATATATATATATATATAGGGCATCCTTAGAGAGATATATATATACAGGGCATTCTTAGAGAGATATATATATATATATATATACAGGGCATCCTTAGAGAGATATATATATATATATATACACAGGGCATCCTTAGAGAGATATATATATACAGGGCATTCTTAGAGAGAGAGAGATATACACAGGGCATCCTTAGAGAGAGAGATATACACAGGGCATTCTTAGAGAGATATATATATATATATACAGGGCATCCTTAGAGAGAGAGAGATATATATATACAGGGCATTCTTAGAGAGAGAGAGATATATATACAGGGCATCCTTAGAGAGAGATATATATATATATACAGGGCATCCTTAGAGAGAGAGAGACATATACACAGGGCATCCTTAGAGAGAGATATATATACAGGGCATTCTTAGAGAGAGAGATATATATACAGGCATCCTTAGAGAGAGAGAGATATATATATATACAGGGCATCCTTAGAGAGAGAGATATATATACAGGGCATCCTTAGAGAGAGATAGATATATATATATATATACACGGCATTCTTAGAGAGAGAGATATATATATCCTTAGAGATAGATAGATATGAACTGTGAACTGTGCTCAGAGTTAACACCAGTCGAACGCTCTCACCCACTGAACTGTGCTCACAGATAACACCAGTCTATCCCTCTCACCCACTGAACTGTGCTCACAGATAACACCAGTCTAACCCTCTCAACTGTGCTCACAGATAACACCAGTCTAACGCTCTCACCCACTGAACTGTGCTCACAGATAACACCAGTCTAACCCTCTCACCCACTGAACTGTGCTCAGAGTTAACACCAGTCTAACGCTCTCACCCACTGAACTGTGCTCACAGATAACACCAGTCTATCCCTCTCACCCACTGAACTGTGCTCACAGATAACACCAGTCTAACGCTCTCACCCACTGAACTGTGCTCATAGATAACACCAGTCTAACCCTCTCACCCACTGAACTGTGCTCAGAGATAACAAACACCAGTCTAACCCTCTCACCCACTGAACTGGTCTCAGAGATAACACCAGTCTCACCCACTGAACTGTGCTCAGAGTTAACACCAGTCGAACGCTCTCACCCACTGAACTGTGCTCACAGATAACACCAGTCTATCCCTCTCACCCACTGAACTGTGCTCACAGATAACACCAGTCTAACCCACTCAACTGTGCTCACAGCTAACACCAGTCTATCCCTCTCACCCACTGAACTGTGCTCACAGATAACACCAGTCTAACCCTCTCACCCACTGAACTGTGCTCACAGATAACACCAGTCTAACCCTCTCACCCACTGAACTGTGCTCACAGATAACACCAGTCTAACCCTCTCACCCACTGAACTGTGCTCACAGATAACACCAGTCTAACCCTCTCACCCACTGAACTGTGCTCACAGATAACACCAGTCTAACCCTCTCACCCACTGAACTGTGCTCACAGATAACACCAGTCTAACCCTCTCACCCACTGAACTGTGCTCACAGATAACACCAGTCTATCCCTCTCACCCACTGAACTGTGAGGGAGGGAGTGAAGGAGTGAAGGAGAGGAGTGGAGGAGATGAGGGAGGGAGTGAAGGATAGGAGTGGAGGAGATGAGGGAGGGAGTGAAGGAGAGGAGTGGAGGAGATGAGGGACTGAAGGAGTGACGGAGAGGAGTGGAGAAGATGAGAGAGTGAAGGAAAAGAGCGGAGGAGATGTTTTACCCAGTGAAGGAGTGGAGGAGATGAGGGAGGGAGGAAGGAGAGGAGGGAGGAGATGAGGGAGGGACTGAAGGAGAGGGAGGGAGGAGATGTTTTAGGGAGTGAAGGAGAGGAGCTGGAGGAGAAAAGGGAGGGAGTGAAGGAGAGGAGTGGAGGAGATGAGGGAGGGAGGAAGGAGAGGAGTGGAGGAGATGAGGGAGGGAGAGAAGGAGAGGAGAGGAGGAGATGAGGGAGGGAGAGAAGGAGAGAAGTGGAGGAGATGAGGGGAGGGAGAGAAGGAGAGGAACCCCTGGAGATGAGGGGAGGAGAGAAGAGAGGAGTGGTGGAGATGACCCAGGGAGAGAAGGAGAGGAGTGGAGGAGATGAGGGAGGGAGAAAGGACTGAAGTGGTGGAGATGAGGGAGGGATGAAGGAGAGGAGTCTAGATGTTTCTCAGGAGTGAAGGAGAGGAGTGGTGGAGATGAGGGAGGGAGAGAAGGAGAGGAGTGGAGGAGATGAGGGAGGGAGAGAAGGAGAGGAGGGTGGAGATGAGGGAGGGAGGAAGGAGAGGAGTGGAGGAGATGAGGGAGGGAGTGAAGGATAGGAGTGGAGGAGATGAGGGAGGGAGTGAAGGAGAGGAGGGAGGAGATGAGGGAGTGAAGGAGTGAAGGAGAGGAGTGGAGAAGATGAGAGAGTGAAGGAAAAGAGCGGAGGAGATGTTTTAGGGAGTGAAGGAGGGGAGGGAGGAGATGAGGGAGGGAGAGAAGGAGAGGAGTGGAGGAGATGAGGGAGGGAGTGAAGGAGAGGAGTGGAGGAGATGTTTTAGGGAGTGAAGGAGAGGAGCGGAGGAGAAAAGGGAGGGAGGGAGGGAGTGGAGGAGATGAGGGAGGGAGGAAGGAGAGTGGAGAGATGAGGGAGGGAGAGAAGGAGAGGAGCGGAGGAGATGAGGGAGGGAGAGAAGGAGAGGAGCGGAGGAGATGAGGGAGGGAGAGAAGGAGAGGAGTGGAGGAGATGAGGGAGGGAGAAGGAGAAGATGAGAGGGAGTGGGAGAGGAGTGGAGGAGATGAGGGAGGGAGAGAAGGAGAGGAGTGGTGGAGATGAGGGAGGGAGTGAAGGAGAGGAGTGGAGGAGATGTTTTGAAGGAGGGAGTGGTGGAGAAGGGAGAGGAGGAGAGGAGGGAGAGATGAGGGAGGGAGAGAAGGAGAGGAGTGGAGGAGATGAGGGAGGGAGTGAAGGAGAGGAGTGGAGGAGATGAGGGAGGGAGAGAAGGAGAGGAGTGGAGGAGATGAGGGAGGGAGAGAAGGAGAGGAGTGGTGGAGATGAGGGAGGGAGAGAAGGAGAGGGAGTGGGGAGGAGATGAGGGAGGGAGAGAAGGGGAGAGAAGGAGTGGAGGAGATGAGGGAGGGAGAGAAGGAGAGGAGTGGTGGAGATGAGGGAGGGAGAGAAGGAGAGGAGTGGAGGAGATGAGGGAGGGAGAGAAGGAGAGGGAGTGGTGGAGATGAGGGAGGGAGGAAGGAGAGGAGTGGAGGAGATGAGGGAGGGAGAGAAGGAGAGGAGTGGTGGAGATGAGGGAGGGAGTGAAGGAGAGGAGTGGAGGAGATGAGGGAGGGAGAGAAGGAGAGGAGGTGGTGGAGATGAGGGAGGGAGAGAAGGAGAGGAGGGAGGAGATGAGGGAGGGAGAGAAGGAGAGGAGTGGTGGAGATGAGGGAGGGAGTAAGGAGAGGAGTGGAGGAGATGTTTTAAGGAGGAAGGGAGAGGAGTGGTGGAGATGAGGGAGAGAAGGAGAGGAGTGGAGGAGATGTTTTTAAGGGGGAGGGAGTGAAGGAGAGGAGTGGTGGAGATGAGGGAGGGAGAGAAGGAGAGGAGGGAGGAGATGAGGGAGGGAGAGAAGGAGAGGAGTGGAGGAGATGAGGGAGGGAGAGAAGGAGAGGAGTGGTGGAGATGAGGGAGGGAGAGAAGGAGAGGAGTGGAGGAGATGAGGGAGGGGAGAGAAGGAGAGGAGTGGTGGAGATGAGGGAGGGAGTGAAGGAGAGGAGTGGAGGAGATGTTTTAAGGAGGAAGGAGAGGAGTGGTGGAGATGAGGGAGGGAGAGAAGGAGAGGAGTGGAGGAGATGAGGGAGGGAGAGAAGGAGAGGAGTGGAGGAGATGAGGGAGGGAGAGAAGGAGAGGAGTGGTGGAGATGAGGGAGGGAGAGAAGGAGAGGAGTGGAGGAGATGAGGGAGGGAGAGAAGGAGAGGAGTGGTGGAGATGAGGGAGGGAGAGAAGGAGAGGAGTGGTGGAGATGAGGGAGGGAGAGAAGGAGAGGAGTGGAGGAGGGAGAGGAGTGGAGGAGAGAGGGGAGGGAGAGGAGGAGTGGTGGAGATGAGGGAGGGAGTGAAGGAGAGGAGTGGTGGAGATGAGGGAGGGAGAGAAGGAGAGGAGTGGAGATGGAGAGGGAGGGAGAGAAGGAGAGGAGTGGTGGAGATGAGGGAGGAGGAGAGAAGGAGAGGAGGGAGAGAAGGAGAGGAGTGGTGGAGATGAGGGAGGGAGAGAAGGAGAGGAGATGGAGGAGATGAGGGAGGGAGAGAAGGAGAGGAGTGGTGGAGATGAGGGAGGGAGAGAAGGAGAGGAGTGGAGGAGATGAGGAGTTTTAGATGAGGGAGGGAGAGAAGGAGAGGAGTGGAGGAGATGTTTTAGATGAGGGAGGAGAGAAGGAGAGGAGTGGAGGAGATGAGGGAGGGAGTGAAGGAGAGGAGTGGAGGAGATGTTTTAAGGAGTGAAGGAGAGGAGTGGTGGAGATGAGGGAGGGAGAGAAGGAGAGGAGTGGAGGAGATGAGGGAGGGAGTGAAGGAGAGGAGTGGAGGAGATGTTTTAGGGAGTGAAGGAGAGGAGTAGAGCAGGGGGTTAACACGTAAAAAAACATCCACGACTGAAAATGAAGTTGCAAACTGCAAACTCTCCTTCCAGACTCATATCAAACATCTCCAATCGAAAATCAAATCAAGAGTCGGCTTTCCATTACGCAACAAAGCCTCCTTCACTCACGCTGCCAAGCTTACCCTAGTAAAACTGACTATCCTACCGATCCTCGACTTGGCGATGTCATCTACAAAATGGCTTCCAACACTCTACTCAGCAAACTGGATGCAGTCTATCACAGTGCCATCCGTTTTGTCACTAAAGCACCTTATACCACCCACCACTGCGACTTGTATGCTCTAGTCGGCTGGCCCTCACTACATATTCGTCGCCAGACCCACTGGCTCCAGGTCATCTACAAGTCCATGCTAGGTAAAGCTCCGCTTTATCTCAGTTCACTGGTCACGATGGCAACACCCATCCGTAGCACGCGCTCCAGCAGGTGTATCTCACTGATCATCCCTAAAGCCAACACCTCATTTGGCCGCCTTTCGTTCCAGTACTCTGCTGCCTGTGACTGGAACGAATTGCAAAAATCGCTGAAGTTGGAGACTTTATCTCCCTCACCAACTTCAAACATCAGCTATCCGAGCAGCTAACCGATCGCTGCAGCTGTACATAGTCTATAGGTAAATAGCCCACCCATTTTCACCTACCTCATTCCCATACTGTTTTTATACTGTTTTTATTTATTTACTTTTCTGCTCTTTTGCACACCAATATCTCTACCTGTACATGACCATCTGATCATTTATCACTCCAGTGTTAATCTGCAAAATTGTATTATTCGCCTACCTCCTCATGCCTTTTGCACACATTGTATATAGACTGCCCATTTTTTCTACTGTGTTATTGACTTGTTAATTGTTTACTCCATGTGTAACTCTGTGTTGTCTGTTCACACTGCTATGCTTTATCTTGGCCAGGTCGCAGTTGCAAATGAGAACTTGTTCTCAACTAGCCTACCTGGTTAAATAAAGGTGAAATAAAAAAATAAAAAAAATTAAAAAGTTGATCTCAGGTCCGTTGTCTGGGGACAAGTTAATCTCCCCTTTCATGTATAAAAGTCATGACCATCATGCTTTTAGGTAAAGAGGATCATTTGGTAAATATATCACAGTTAGACCAGTCCCAGTCCTCTTGTTTAGGGGGTCCGGGTTCCTCCCCAGGAGAATATTTATGTAGAAGGACTGAGAAGTTCAGAGCTGGTGATTTTTTTAAGGACATTCTACTCCAAAATTAATGAATATAAAATGATGCTGATGTCAGCTAAAATATAATTTCCAACTCCAGAAATGAGCCGAATAAGATATTGGTAAAAATTATGTTAAATGATTTTATCATATTGTACCACCTGTATAGATGGTATATTATCAGATAAATGATTTTAACATATTGTACCACCTGTATGGTATTTATCAGATGTTAAATGATTTTAACATATTGTACCACCTGTATAGATGGTATATTATCAGATGTTAAATGATTTTATCATATTGTACCACCTGTATAGATGGTATATTATCAGATGTTAAATGATTTTATCATATTGTACCACCTGTATAGATGGTATATTATCAGATGTTAAATGATTTTATCATATTGTACCACCTGTATAGATGGTATATTATCAGATGTTAAATGATTTTATCATATTGTACCACCTGTATAGATGGTATATTATCAGATGTTAAATGATTTTATCATATTGTACCACCTGTATAGATGGTATATTATCAGACGTTAAATGATTTTATCATATTGTACCACCTGTATAGATGGTATATTATCAGACGTTAAATGATTTTATCATATTGTACCACCTGTATAGATGGTATATTATCAGACGTTCATTAGCAGTAAGCATTATCACCTGGAGTCCAGCGGATGCAGCATAGTGGCTATAAAGACACCGGCTGAAGGGTTTGTCTCTCTGCATTTACCCCATTGGAAACAACATCCTGATTCTTATTTTATTATAAATATGAATATATACAGAATTATTCATTACTTATCACTCAAATGTATTTATTTATTTCTATTACAAAGTCATTGCCCTTTAAGAACCATCCTCCAAACTCTGGTTGTAGAACAACTCCAGACGCGCAACTGACGGAGTAGAGAAGTAAAGGTGGCAGCACTGGAACGCTTGGATCCCCCTCTTCTCCTTAACCAATGGAAAGCTTGGATCCCCCTCTTCTCCTTAACCAATGGAAAGCTTGGATCCCCTCTTCTCCTTAACCAATGGAAAGCTTGGATCCCCTCTTCTCCTTAACCAATGGAAAGCTTGGATCCCCCTCTTCCCTTAACCAATGGAAAGCTTGGATCCCCCTCTTCTCCTTAACCAATGGAACGCTTGGATCCCCCTCTTCTCCTTAACCAATGGAAAGCCCCCCCTCTTCTCCTTAACCAATGGAAAGCTTGGATCCCCCTCTTCTCCTTAACCAATGGAAAGCTTGGATCCCCCTCTTCTCCTTAACCAATGGAAAGCTTGGACCCCTCTTCTCCTTAACCAATGGAAAGCTTGGATCCCCCTCTTCTCCTTAACCAATGGAAAGCTTGGATCCCCCTCTTCTCCTTAACCAATGGAAAGCTTGGATCCCCCTCTTCTCCTTAACCAATGGAAAGCTTGGATCCCCCTCTTCTCCTTAACCAATGGAAAGCTTGGATCCCCCTCTTCTCCTTAACCAATGGAAAGCTTGGATCCCCCTCTTCTCCTTAACCAATGGAAAGCTTGGATCCCCCTCTTCTCCTTAACAAAGGCTAAAGTATCGGTCCTTCCATTGTATTAACAATTGCTGTGCATTGACTGCTTGTGAGAAAATACATGTTTCCCTCCTAAAGCTCTCACAACTCCACAGTAATATTTCTCCCACAGCCACAAGCCGACTGGGTAAACAGGCAAACTATTCTACTATGGAGTGTTGTGATTTGGTTTTAATAACATGACATGGTAAAACAGCAGCAGTGGAAAGTTCCATCCTGAGTGATAAAGTCGAGGCTTTGAATGACTTTGCCATCAGCTACAGTGGGCGAGACAGCGCTGTCTGAGTGGAGAGCTGCAGGTGGTGCACATTACAGGCTATTTCAATCCCTTCATCTGCACATCGGAGTGTCATCAACAATCATGCATGTCAGTTCACTGCACACAGTGTAGTAGAGAAAATAAAATAGTTGAGAATACATTTCGTAGAACATACACGGTTCTGTCTATATTAGACTGTTTCTTCTCCAAACCAGCCTCCACTCTGTAAAACATAGATAGGACAGAGTGGAGAGAGGAGAGAGAGAGGAGAGAGGAGAGAGAGAGGAGAGTGAGAGAGAGAGAGAGAGAGAGAGAGAGAGAGAGAGAGAGAGAGAGAGAGAGAGAGAGAGAGAGAGAGGACAGAGAGAGAGAGAGAGAGGAGAGAGAGAGAGAGAAGTAGGTGAGAGAGAAAGGACAGAGGAGTAGGAGAGAGAGGACAGAGAGAGAGAGAGAGAGAGAGAGAGGAGAGAGAGAGGAGAGAGAGGGGAGAGAGAGAGGAGAGAGGAGAGAGAGAGAGAGAGAGGAGAGAGAGGAGAGAGAGAGAGAGAGAGGAGAGAGAGGGAGAGAGAGGGGAGAGAGAGGAGAGAGGAGAGAGAGGAGAGAGAGAGGAGAGAGGAAAGAGAGGAGAGAGAAGTGAGAGAGGAGAGAGAGGGAGAGAGAGGAGAGAGGGGGAGAGAAGGGATGGAGGGATGGAGGAGTAGTGTTATTTAGCTACCAGGTTCCTGCCTCGACTCTGTAAAAGGTAAAGTGGGGAGTTTCATGAAGGCTTTTAGCCCAGTACAGAGGACACACACACAGACACACACACACACCGTTTCCCGCTCAGCTCTGCTCCGCCGCAGGATTGGCTGTCTGGAAATAGCCTTTTGTGTTTTTCAGGAAACAACAGAAGTGTTTTTGTGCAGTGTGTGTGTGTGTGTGTGTGTGTGTGTGTGTGTGTGTGTGTGTGTGTGTGTGTGTGTGTGTGTGTGTGTGTGTGTGTGTGTGTGTGTGTGGTGCGTGGGTCTCTCCTCATTCCTCAGTGCTCTTAAAGCACAGCTCACAGCTCCAGACATAATTGAAACATCCACAGTTTGTGGTCCTGCTGCCGGCAGGCTGGCTGCTTCCTTTATGGGCACTGTGTCCAGCTGTTACAGCTTTACTGTAGCGGCAGCTCCCAGAGTGTTGCTTCAGAATCCCTCCTCAGCCCCTCCACATCTCTCCCAGCCCCTCCACATCTCTCCCAGCCCCTCCACATCTCTCCCAGCCCCTCCACATCTCTCCCAGCCCCTCCACATCTCTCCCAGCCCCTCCACATCTCCCCCATCCCCTCCACATCACCCCCAGCCCCTCCACATCTCTCCCAGCCCTCCACATCTCTCCCAGCCCCTCCACATCTCCCCCCCTCCATCCCCCAGCCCCCTCCACATCACCCCCAGCCCGTCCACATCTCTCCCTCCCCTCCCATCCTCCCAGCCCCTCCACATCTCTCCCAGCCCCTCCACATCTCTCCCAGCCCCTCCACATCTCTCCCAGCCCTCCACATCTCTCCCAGCCCCTCCACATCTCTCCCAGCCCCTCCACATCTCTCCCAGCCCCTCCACATCTCTCCCAGCCCCTCCACATCCACATCTCCCAGCCCTCCACATCTCTCCAGCCCCTCCACATCTCTCCCAGCCTCTCCACATCTCTCCCAGCCCCTCCACATCTCTCCCAGCCCTCCACATCTCTCCCAGCCCCTCCACATCTCCCCATCCCCTCCACATCACCCCAGCCCCTCCACATCTCTCCCAGCCCCTCCACATCTCTCCCAGCCCCTCCACATCTCTCCCAGCCCCTCCACATCTCTCCCAGCCCCTCCACATCTCTCCCAGTCCCTCCACATCTCTCCCAGCCCCTCCACATCTCCCCAGCCCTCCACATCTCTCCCCAGTCCCTCCACATCTCTCCCAGTCCCTCCACATCTCTCCCAGCCCCTCCACATCTCTCCCAGCCCCTCCACATCTCTCCCAGCCCTCCACATCTCTCCCAGCCCCTCCACATCTCTCCCAGTCCCTCCACATCTCTCCCAGCCCCTCCACATCTCTCCCAGTCCCTCCACATCTCTCCCAGCCCCTCCACATCTCTCCCAGTCCCTCCACATCTCTCCCAGCCCCTCCACATCTCTCCCAGCCCCTCCACATCTCTCCCAGCCCCTCCACATCTCTCCCAGCCCCTCCACATCTCTCCCAGCCCCTCCACATCTCTCCCAGCCCTGGTCTAAAGTAGTGCACCCTATTCCCTATAGGCCCTGGTCTAAAGTAGTGCACCCTATTCCATATAGGCCCTGGTATAAAGTAGTGCACCCTATTCCCTATAGGCCCTGGTCTAAAGTAGTGCACCCTATTCCCTATAGGCCCTGGTCTAAAGTAGTGCACCCTATTCCCTATAGGCCCTGGTCTAAAGTAGTGCACCCTATTCCCTATAGGCCCTGGTCTAAAGTAGTGCACCTTATTCCCTATAGGCCCTGGTCTAAAGTAGTGCACACTATTCCCTATAGGCCCTGGTCTAAAGTAGTGCACCCTATTCCCTATAGGCCCTGGTCTAAAGTAGTGCACCCTATTCCCTATAGGCCTTGGTCTAAAGTAGTGCACCCTATTCCCTATAGGACCTGGTCGAATGTAGTGCACTATTTAGGTAATAGGGAACCATTTGGAACACTGTTATGGTCACAAATAGACTACAGCCCCACTAATGGAATCGATAAGAGTAGCAAATATTTACAGGGCCAGAGACCCTCAAGAAGATCAATTCTAATCTGCAGGACAGCACACACACACTTCCAATCTATAGGAAGATGGAAGGAAGGTTCCACTGTGGCCATCTTTCAGGTTAGGAACTAAATCAAAAACAAGGAGCTTGAAGAACGACACACACATCACCTGTGATGGCTCTTTCATTGGTCAGTCGCACTCAGGCACACACACACACACACAACGCCCTTCAACATAAAGTCCTATCTACTTCCTGTGTGACCCCTATGACCCCTGGCAGCCTCCTTCACCAAACACATGGAAAGGAGAAGGAGAGGGAGGAGATGAGAGGTGGAGAGAGGAAGGGAGAGGGAGGAGGGATGGGAGGGAGGGAGGGAGGGAGGGGGGGGAGGGAGGGAGGGAGGGAGGGAGGGAGGGAGGGAGGGAGGGAGGAGGGAGGGAGGGGGGAGGGAGGAGGAGGAGATGGGGAGGGAGGGAGGGAGGGAGGAGAAGAGATGGGAGGGAGGGAGGGAGGGAGGGAGGGAGGGAGGGAGGGAGGGAGGGAGGGAGGGAGGGAGGGAGGGAGGGAGGGAGGGAAGGATGGGAGGGAGGGAGGGAGGGAGGGAGGGAGGGAGGGAGGGAGGGAGGGAGGGAGGGAGGGAGGGAGGGAGGGAGGGAGGGAGGGAGGGAGGGAGGGACAAACGGAGGAGAAGAGATATGAGGGGTGTAAAAGGTTTGGCATATTCTCCGCTATGATTAAAACCTAAATGATATTGTCATTGGTATGTCTGTTTGAGAAGGGGATAGAAAGAGAGATGGAGAAGACAGAGAGAGAGAGGAGGAGAACTGAGCAGTGAAGTTTTATGCCCATGGTCGTATCCTTAGTTAATGTTCTGTAAAAATTACTCAATAAAGTCCATTAACAATTTACGAAACGGAACTCTGTCCACCATCGGAATTAAAAAAAGGCTGTGTTCACAGCTCCTGTATAATAAAAGTCAAGGCTCTGTTCACAGGACATGTATAGTCTCCCTCCCATAGCGACCCCATCCTCCCTCCCATATTGCCCCATCCTCCCTCCCATAGCGCCCCATCCTCCCCCTCCCATATCGCCCCCATCCTCCCTCCCATAGCGCCCCATCCTCCCTCCCATATCGCCCCCATCCTCCCTCCCATAGCGCCCCCATCCTCCCTCCCATATCGCCCCATCCTCCCTCCCATATCGCCCCCATCCTCCCTCCAATAGCCCCCATCCCTCCCATATCGCCCCCATCCTCCCTCCCATATCTCCCCATCCTCCCTCCCATAGCGCCCCCATCCTCCCTCCCATATCCCCCATCCTCCCTCCCATAGCGCCCCAGCCTCCCTCCCTTATCGCCCCAGCCTCCCTCCCTTCCCATATCTCCTCCCCAGCCTCCCTCCTATAGCTCCCCAGCCTCCCTCCCATAGCTCCCCAGTCTCCCTCCCATAGCTCCCCAGCCTCCCTCCCATAGCTCCCCAGCCTCCCTCCCATAGCTCCCCAGCCTCCCTCCTATAGCTCCCCAGCCTCCCTCCCATAGCTCCCCAGCCTCCCTCCCATAGCTCCCCAGCCTCCCTCCTATAGCTCCCCAGCCTCCCTCCTATAGCTCCCCAGCCTCCCTCCCATAGCTCCCCAGTCTCCCTCCCATAGCTCCCCAGCCTCCCTCCCATAGCTCCCCAGCCTCCCTCCTATAGCTCCCCAGCCTCCCTCCTAATAGCTCCCCAGCCTCCATCCTATAGCTCCCCAGACTCCCTCCCATAGCGCCCCCATCCTCCCTCACATAGCTCCCCAGCCTCCCTCCCATAGCTCCCCAGCCTCCCTCCTATAGCTCCCCAGCCTCCCGCCTATAGCTCCCAGCCTCTCTCCTATTGCTCCCCAGCCTCCCTCCTATAGCTCCACAGCCTCCCTCCTATAGCTCCCCAGCCTCACTCCTATAGCTCCCCAGCCTCACTCCCATAGCTCCCCAGTCTCCGTCCTATAGCTCCTGTCGTGTCTTTGGCTATGCCGGATTAAGTGATATGACATGCTATTCTATAAAATAATTTATCCGTAATTAATATCACCTGATTGAGCTAATCATGTAATTGTAATTAACTAGAGAGTCGGGCACCACAAAGGAATATTTATAGAGCTGTTATCTTCCGAATAAACTCTTAAAGACCTTGTAATATTTTACATCAATAGCAGTCAATATTAATCCTCATCTTAATTCAGTCTCATCTGAAAGTTTTAAATTCTTGGTTATCTGCACGAACCCTGGCTAACAAGTTGAATCAGTAATACAAAATTGGGTTTAAATATTTATTTACTAACTAATCACACAGAATTACACATTAGACATAATTAAATCATAACTTGATTACAAATTACGTCATAAAGGAAAACGTCCCTAGTTGGCGGAACAGATATGACAGCTTGTTACACAATGGAAAAGGGGCTGGGTTTGAGTGAAAGGGCGGGAAGACTGAGGAACAAAGGG
>NW_026277406.1:197500-200000 GCF_023373465.1 Oncorhynchus keta | reverse complement strand
AGGGACTGTTCTGCACTGTGTCTCTTGCATCTCTGTTCATCTCTGACACTCTCTTTCAGTGCCTCTCTGTTCAGAGGGACTCTTCTGCCTCTCTCTCTGCATTTCTCTCTGCCTCAGAGGACTCTTAAATGACACTGTGTCTCTGCCTCTCTCTCTTCAGCCTCTTAAATCTCTGTGCCTCTCTCTGTCTCTCTCTGGACTGTCTGACACTCTCTTTCAGTTGCATCTCTCTCTGCCTCTCTGTTAAATGACACTGTGTCTCTTGCATCTCTCTCTGCCTCTGTTAAATCTCTGTCTCTGCTGCTCTCTGCCCAGGTCTCTCTGATGCATCTCTTCTCTCTGCATCTCTCTCTGCCTCTCTCTCTGCCTCTCTCTCTCTGCCTCTCTCTCTGCCTCTCTCTGCATCTGTCTCTCTGCCTCTCCTCTGCTCTGCTCTCTCTGTCTCTTCTCTGCCTCTCTCTCTGTGTGTCTCTCCTGCCTGTCCTCTCTCTGAAAGGACGAGGAAAAGAAAGGATTACTCTCTCTCTGCCTCTCTCTCTGCCTCTCTCTCTCTGCCTCTCTCTCTGCCTCTCTGCTGCATCTCTCTGCCTCTCTCTCTGCTCTCTCTGCCTCTCTCTCTGCATCTCTCTGCCTCTCTGCCTCTCTCTGCCTCTCTCTCTCTGCCTCTCTCTCTGCCTCTCTCTCTGTCTCTCTCTCTCTCTCTCTCTGCCTCTCTCTCTGCCTTTCTCTCTGCCTCTCTCTCTCTCTCTGCCTCTCTCTGTCTGTCTCTCTCTCTCTCTCTCTCTCTGCCTCTCTCTCTCTGCCTCTCTCTCTCTGCCTCTCTCTCTGCCTCTCTCTCTGCATCTCTGCATCTCTCTGCTGCCTCTCTGCCTCTCTCTCTCTGCCTCTCTCTCTCTCTCTCTGCATCTCTCTCTGCCTCTCTCTCTCTGCCTCTCTCTGCCTCTCCTCTCTCTCTGCCTCTCTCTCTGCCTCTCTCCTCTCTCTCTGCCTCTCTCTCTGCCTCTCTCTCTCTGCATCTCTCTCTGCATCTCTGCATCTCTCTCTCTCTCTGCCTCTCTGCATCTCTCTCTGCATCTCTCTCTGCCTCTCTCTCTGCCTCTCTCTCTCTGCCTCTCTCTCTCTGCATCTCTCTCTGCCTCTCTCTATTTCTTTCTGCCTCTCTGCATCTCCCTCCCCCTAGCTGTCCTCTCTCTCTCTCTGCCTCTTGTCTTTATATCTGCATCTCTGTAACTGCATTTATATCTGCCATCCTAGCTGTAACTTGCCTTTATATCTCCATCTAGCTGTAACTTGCCTTTATATCTCTCTAGCTGTAACTTGTGCCTTTATATCTCCATCTAGCTGTAACTGCCTTTATATCTCCATCCTAGCTGTAACTCTTTATATCTGCCATCCTCTGTAACTTGTGGGTTTATATCTCCATCCTAGCTGTAACTTGTGGGTTTATATCTCCATCCTAGCTGTAACTTGTGGGTTTATATCTCCATCCTAGCTGTAACTTGTGGGTTTAAATCTCCATCCTAGCTGTCTTGTGGGTTTATATCTCTGCATCCCTGTCTTGTGGGTTTATATCTATATCTAGCTGTAACTTGTGGGTTTATATCTCCATCCCAGCTGTAACTTGTGGTTTATATCTCCATCCTAGCTGTAACTTGTGGTTTATATCTATATCCTAGCTGTAACTTGTGGGTTTATATCTCCATCCTAGCTGTAACTTGTGGGTTTATATCTCCATCCTAGCTGTAACTTGTGGGTTTATATCTCCATCCTAGCTGTAACTTGTGGGTTTATATCTCCATCCTAGCTGTAACTTGTGGGTTTATATCTATATCCTAGCTGTAACTTGTGGGTTTATATCTCCATCCTAGCTGTAACTTGTGGGTTTATATCTCCATCCTAGCTGTAACTTGTGGGTTTATATCTCCATCCTAGCTGTAACTTGTGGGTTTATATCTCCATCCTAGCTGTAACTTGTGGGTTTATATCTCCATCCTAGCTGTAACTTGTGGGTTTATATCTCCATCCTAGCTGTAACTTGTGGGTTTATATCTCCATCCTAGCTGTAACTTGTGGGTTTATATCTCCATCCTAGCTGTAACTTGTGGGTTTATATCTCCATCCTAGCTGTAACTTGTGGGTTTATATCTCCATCCTAGCTGTAACTTGTGGGTTTATATCTCCATCCTAGCTGTAACTTGTGGGTTTATATCTCCATCCTAGCTGTAACTTGTGGGTTTATATCTCCATCCTAGCTGTAACTTGTGGGTTTATATCTCCATCCTAGCTGTAACTTGTGGGTTTATATCTCCATCCTAGCTGTAACTTGTGGGTTTATATCTCCATCCTAGCTGTAACTTGTGGGTTTATATCTCCATCCTAGCTGTAACTTGTGGGTTTATATCTCCATCCTAGCTGTAACTTGTGGGTTTATATCTCCATCCTAGCTGTAACTTGTGGGTTTATATCTCCATCCTAGCTGTAACTTGTGGGTTTATATCTC
>NW_026277406.1:187500-192500 GCF_023373465.1 Oncorhynchus keta | reverse complement strand
GCTAGGCTCCTAAAGCACTCCTCTGCCTTCTGCCTTAACAACACTATCAACAAGGCCAAGCTAGGAGGCTCTGCCTTAACAACACTATCAACAAGGCCAAGCACTGCACTGCTCTGCCTTAACAACACTATCAACAAGGCCAAGCTAGGCTCCTAAAGCACTGCTCTGCCTTCTTAACAACACTATCAACAAGGCCAAGCGAGGCTCCTAAAGCACTGCTCTGCCTTAACAACACTATCAACAAGGCCAAGCTAGGCTCCTAAAGCACTGCTCTGCCTTAACAACACTATCAACAAGGCCAAGCTAGGCTCCTAAAGCACTGCTCTGCCTTAACAGCACTATCAACAAGGCTCTCTGCACTGCTCTCTCTTAACAACACTATCAACAAGGCTGTCTCCTCTGTCTCCTCTGCTCCTCTGTCTCCTCTGTCTCTGCTCTGCCTTACTCTGTCTCTCTCTGTCTCCTCTGCTCCTCTGTCTCCTCTGTCTCTCTCTGTCTCCTCTGTCTCCTCTGTCTCCTCTGTCTCTCTCTGTGTCTCCTCTCTGTCTCCTCTGTCTCCTCTGTCTCCTCTGTCTCTCTCTGTCTCCTCTGTCTCTCTCTCTGTCTCTCTCTGTCTCTCTCTGTCTCTCTCTCTCTGTCTCTCTCTGTCTCTCTCTGTCTGCTCTCCCTCCTCTGTCTCCTCTGTCTCCTCTGTCTCCTCTGGCTCTGTCTCTCTGTCTCTCTCTGTCTCTCTGTCTGTCTCTCTCTGTCTCTCTCTGTCTGTCTCTCTCTGTCTCTCTGTCTCTCTCTGTCTCTCTCTGTCTCCTCTGTCTCTCTCTGTCCCTCTGTCTCTCTCTGTCTCCTCTGTCTCTCTCTGTCTCTCTCTGTCTCTCTCTGTCTCCTCTGTCTCTCTCTGTCTCCTCTGTCTCCTCTGTCTCTCTCTGTCTCCTCTGTCTCTCTCTGTCTCTCTCTGTCTCCTCTGTCTCCTCTGTCTCCTCTGTCTCTCTCTGTCTCCTCTGTCTCTCTCTGTCTCTGTCTCTCTGTCTCCTCTGTCTCTCTCTGTCTCTGTCTCTGTCTCTCTCTGTCTCTCTCTGTCTCTGTCTCTGCCTGTCTCTCTCTGCTCCCTCTGTCTCTCTGTCTCCTCTGTCTCTCTCTGTCTCTGTCTCCTCTGTCTCCTCTGTCTCTCTCTGTCTCTGTCTCCTCTGTCTCTCTCTGTCTCTCTCTGTCTCTGTCTCCTCTGTCTCCTCTGTCTCTCTCTGTCTCTGTCTCTGTCTCCTCTGTCTCTCTCTGTCTCTCTCTGTCTCCTCTGTCTCCTCTGTCTCTCTCTGTCTCTCTCTGTCTCTCTCTGTCTCCTCTGTCTCTCTCTGTCTCTCTCTGTCTCTCTCTGTCTCTCTCTGTCTCCTCTGTCTCTCTCTGTCTCTCTCTGTCTCTCTCTGTCTCTACATTTTGCGTTTGCCTCCAAATATTACACTTTATATACATCACAGAAGATTAAAATAGGACAAACCCGTTTGACATAGAAACACCGGATTTTCGTCAGATTTAAAAAATAATAATCTTTATTAATTATGAAACATATTGATAATATTCCAATAATGAGGCCAATGAGGTGCATTTGGTCATTGACTGCTGTAAAGGTCTAAACTACAAACACACAGCTCAGACACCCATGCATGTCCCCATATGCCACCAGAGGTCTCTTCACAGTCCCCAAGAGAACAGACTATGCACACAGCTCAGAGCATATCCCACCAGACATGCCACCAGAGGTCTCTTCACAGTCCCCAAGTCCAGAACAGACTATGGGAGGCACACAGCTCAGACACCCATGCATGTCCCACCAGACATGCCACCAGAGGTCTCTTCACAGTCCCCAAGTCCAGAACAGACTATGGGAGGCACACAGCTCAGACACCCATGCATGTCCCACCAGACATGCCACCAGAGGTCTCTTCACAGTCCCCAAGTCCAGAACAGACTATGGGAGGCACACAGCTCAGACACAGAGTCCATGCATGTCCCCATCAGGTAGACTGATGCCAGAACCAGATTTAAAACAGACATCCCCAAGTCCTTCAGTAACAGACTATGGGAGGCACACAGGCACAGACACCCATGCATGTCCCACGAGACATGCCACCAGAGGTCTCTTCACAGTCCCCAAGTCCAGAACAGACTATGGGAGGCACACAGCTCAGACACCCATGCATGTCCCACCAGACATGCCACCAGAGGTCTCTTCACAGTCCCCAAGTCCAGAACAGACTTGGGAGGCACACAGCCTGACACCCTGCATATCCCACCAGACATGCCAAGAGGTCTCTTCAAGTCCCCAAGTCCAGAACAGACTATGGGAATGCACACAGCTGACACCCTGCATGTCCCACCAGACATGCCACCAGAGGTCTTTCACAGTCCCCAAGTCCAGAACAGACTATGGGAGTGGCACAGTACGACACAGAGCCATGACTACATGGAACTCTATTCCACATCAGGTAACTGATACAAGCAGTAGAATCAGATTTAAAAAAAACAGATAGAAATAAACCTTATGTAACAGCAGGGACTGTGAAGAGACACACAGGCACAGACGCACATACACATTAAACACCACTCTACAACACGTACACTTCATTTTGTATTGTAGATATGTGATAGTAGAGAAATAGCCTGAGGGAACACAATGTGTTGTGAAAAGTGATATGAAATGTAATGTCACGTAATATTTTAAATTGTATATAACTGTCTTAATGTTGCTGGACCCCAGGGGAAGAGTAGCTGCTGCCTTGGCAGGAACTAATGGGGATCCATAATAAACCCCAGTAAGAGTATCTGCTGTCTTGGCAGGAACTAATAGGGATCCATAATAAACCCCAGGAAGAGTAGCTGCTGTCTTGGCAGGAACTAATGGGGATCCATAATAAACCCCAGGAAGAGCAGCTGCTGTCTTGGCAGGAACTAATGGGGATCCATAATAAACCCCAGGAAGAGTAGCTGTTGTCTTGGCAGGAACTAATAGGGGATCCATAATAAACCCCAGGAAGAGTAGCTGTGTCTTGGCAGGAACTAATAGGGATCCATAATAAACCCCAGGAAGAGTAGCTGCTGTCTTGGCAGGAACTAATGGGGATCCATAATAAACCCCAGGAAGAGTAGCTGCTGCCTTGACAGGGAGTAATGGGTGAGGGGAGGTGGGAGAGGTGAGGGGGAGGAGGGGGAGATGGGGAGGTGGGAGAGGTGAGGGGAGAGGGGAGGTGAGGGGAGATGGGGAGGTTGGAGAGGTGGGCTCTATTGCTTATTGTCATCATCGTTGTTTCTGTTTCTCTCTCCTCTGTTTCTCTCTCTCTCTCTCCTTTTTTCTCTTGTTTTTCACTTTCTCTCTTTTCTCTCTTTCTCTCTGTTTCTGTCTTTCTCTCTCTTTGTCCATTCTATTTCTCTTTCTGTCTTCTTATTTCCCATCTCCCTTTTTTCTCTTTATTCTCCCCTTTCTTCTCACTGTCTGTCTTCTCACTATCACATTCTCTTCTTTTCTGTCCTCGTATTTCAGTGGTTTCTCTTCTCTTTCTGTCCTCGTATTTCAGTGGTTTCTCTTCTCTTTCTCCTCGTATTTCAGTGGTTTCTCTTCTCTTTCCATCCTCCTATTTCAGTGTTTTCCAGCTAGGCATAACAGTGTCAGTGTGATTCTCATCAGCCCACAGTACTGTTACTGTGTTCATGGCAGCAACCATTGTTGTCAGTTCACTGTGCAGTATTGTTGACCTGTCCTGTGGTTGTTTGAGAGGTGAGGAGGGGTGGACAGGTCTAGATGGTCTAGGGACTCTAGGACAGAGGTCTCCTGTGGTTGTTTGAGAGGTGGAGAGGAGGGGTGGACAGGTCTAGATGGTCTAGGGACTCTAGGACAGATGTCTCCTGTGGTTGTTTGAGAGGTGGAGAGGAGTGGGTGGACAGGTCTAGATGGTCTAGGGACTCTAGGACAGACGTCTCCTGTGGTTGTTTGAGAGGTGGAGAGGAGTGGGTGGACAGGTCTAGATGGTCTGGGACTCTAGGACAGACGTCTCCTGTGTTGTTTGAGAGGTGGAGAGGAGTGGGTGGACAGGTCTAGATGGTCTAGGGACTCTAGGACAGACGTCTCCTGTGGTTGTTTGAGAGGTGGAGGAGGAGTGGGTGGACAGGTCTAGATGGTCCAGGGACTCTAGGACAGACGTCTCCTGTGGTTGTTTGAGAGGTGGAGAGGAGTGGGTGGACAGGTCTAGATGGTCCAGGGACTCTAGGACAGAGGTCTCCAGGGGTTGTTTGAGAGGTGGAGAGGAGTGGTTGGACAGCTTTGGAACATGGTGTATTTGTTTTCTGGGAATGGTTGCTTAGCTTTGGAACATGGTGTATTTGTTTTCTGGGAATGGTTGCTTAGCTTTGGAATATTCTCAGAACTTTCAGCATTTTCTTATTATTTCATTACATTCTTTTCATAGTGTTTCATTTTAACAGAATAGTTTAAAAAAATAGTTCAGACAATGCTACATTTAATTTGGATCTTGGTAATGTTCTAGGAACGTTCTCCAACTGGTTTGGATCTTGGTAATGTTCTAGGAACGTTCTCCAACTGGTTTGACATTGGAATGTTCTCAAATATTTCAGAGAATGTTAAGAACGTTAAGAAACAACGTCTCCTGTGGTTGTTTGAGAGGTGGAGAGGAGTGGGTGGACAGGTCTAGATGGTCCAGGGACTCTAGGACAGAGGTCTCCTGTGGTTGTTTGAGAGGTGGAGAGGAGTGGGTGGACAGGTCTAGATGGTCATGGGACTCTAGGACAGACGTCTCCTGTGGTTGTTTGAGAGGTGGAGAGGAGTGGGTGGACAGGTCTAGATGGTCATGGGACTCTAGGACAGAGGTCTCCTGTGGTTGTTTGAGAGGTGGAGAGGAGTGGGTGGACAGGTCTAGATGGTCCAGGAAAGGATGTCTCTCCTGGGCCTTTTTACTAATCAGTTGTGCCCCATTGGTTATTGGAACAAAGCCATACGTTTC
>NW_026277406.1:97500-182500 GCF_023373465.1 Oncorhynchus keta | reverse complement strand
ACAGTCTGGTCTCATCACCATTCATCAGTCAATAGTGATCTAATGGGTGTAATGACAGTCTGGTCTCACCATTCATCAGTCAACAGTGATCTAATGGGTGTAATGACTATCTGGTCTCATCACCATTCATCAGTCAATATTGATCTAATGGGTGTAATGACAGTCTGGTCTCATCATTCATCAGTCAATAGTGATCTAATGGGTGTAATGACAGTCTGGTCTCATCACCATTCATTAGTCAATAGTGATCTAATGGGTGTAATGACTATCTGGTCTCACCATTCATCAGTCAATAGTGATCTAATGGGTGTAATGACAGTCTGGTCTCATCATTCATCAGTCAATATTGATCTAATGGGTGTAGTGACAGTCTGGTCTCATCATTCATCAGTCAATATTGATCTAATGGGTGTAATGACAGTCTGGTCTCATCACCATTCATCAGTCAATATTGATCTAATGGGTGTAATGACAGTCTGGTCTCATCATTCATCAGTCAATAGTGATCTAATGGGTGTAATGACAGTCTGGTCTCATCATTCATCAGTCAATATTGATCTAATGGGTGTAATGACAGTCTGGTCTCATCACCATTCATCAGTCAATATTGATCTAATGGGTGTAATGACAGTCTGGTCTCATCATTCATCAGTCAATAGTGATCTAATGGGTGTAATGACAGTCTGGTCTCATCATTCATCAGTCAATAGTGATCTAATGGGTGTAATGACAGTCTGGTCTCATCATTCATCAGTCAATATTGATCTAATGGGTGTAATGACAGTCTGGTCTCATCATTCATCAGTCAATATTGATCTAATGGGTGTAATGACAGTCTGGTCTCATCATTCATCAGTCAATAGTGATCTAATGGGTGTAATGACAGTCTGGTCTCATCATTCATCAGTCAATAGTGATCTAATGGGTGTAATGACAGTCTGGTCTCATCATTCATCAGTCAATAGTGATCTAATGGGTGTAATGACAGTCTGGTCTCATCACCATTCATCAGTCAATAGTGATCTAATGGGTGTAATGACAGTCTGGTCTCATCATTCATCAGTCAATAGTGATCTAATGGGTGTAATGACAGTCTGGTCTCATCATTCATCAGTCAATATTGATCTAATGGGTGTAATGACAGTCTGGTCTTATCACCATTCATCAGTCAATATTGATCTAATGGGTGTAATGACAGTCTGGTCTCATCATTCATCAGTCAATAGTGATCTAATGGGTGTAATGACAGTCTGGTCTCATCATTCATCAGTCAATATTGATCTAATGGGTGTAATGACAGTCTGGTCTCATCACCATTCATCAGTCAATATTGATCTAATGGGTGTAATGACAGTCTGGTCTCATCATTCATCAGTCAATAGTGATCTAATGGGTGTAATGACAGTCTGGTCTCATCATTCATCAGTCAATAGTGATCTAATGGGTGTAATGACAGTCTGGTCTCATCATTCATCAGTCAATAGTGATCTAATGGGTGTAATGACAGTCTGGTCTCATCATTCATCAGTCAATAGTGATCTAATGGGTGTAATGACAGTCTGGTCTCATCATTCATCAGTCAATAGTGATCTAATGGGTGTAATGACAGTCTGGTCTCATCATTCATCAGTCAATAGTGATCTAATGGGTGTAATGACTATCTGGTCTCATCATTCATCAGTCAATAGTGATCTAATGGGTGTAATGACTATCTGGTCTCATCACCATTCATCAGTCAATATTGATCTAATGGGTGTAATGACAGTCTGGTCTCATCATTCATCAGTCAATAGTGATCTAATGGGTGTAATGACAGTCTGGTCTCATCATTCATCAGTCAATATTGATCTAATGGGTGTAATGACAGTCTGGTCTCATCATTCATCAGTCAATATTGATCTAATGGGTGTAATGACAGTCTGGTCTCATCATTCATCAGTCAATAGTGATCTAATGGGTGTAATGACAGTCTGGTCTCATCATTCATCAGTCAATAGTGATCTAATGGGTGTAATGACAGTCTGGTCTCATCATTCATCAGTCAATAGTGATCTAATGGGTGTAATGACAGTCTGGTCTCATCATTCATCAGTCAATAGTGATCTAATGGGTGTAATGACAGTCTGGTCTCATCATTCATCAGTCAATAGTGATCTAATGGGTGTAATGACAGTCTGGTCTCATCATTCATCAGTCAATAGTGATCTAATGGGTGTAATGACAGTCTGGTCTCATCATTCATCAGTCAATAGTGATCTAATGGGTGTAATGACAGTCTGGTCTCATCATTCATCAGTCAATATTGATCTAATGGGTGTAATGACAGTCTGGTCTCATCATTCATCAGTCAATATTGATCTAATGGGTGTAATGACAGTCTGGTCTCATCATTCATCAGTCAATAGTGATCTAATGGGTGTAATGACAGTCTGGTCTCATCATTCATCAGTCAATAGTGATCTAATGGGTGTAATGACAGTCTGGTCTCATCATTCATCAGTCAATAGTGATCTAATGGGTGTAATGACAGTCTGGTCTCATCACCATTCATCAGTCAATAGTGATCTAATGGGTGTAATGACAGTCTGGTCTCATCATTCATCAGTCAATAGTGATCTAATGGGTGTAATGACAGTCTGGTCTCATCATTCATCAGTCAATATTGATCTAATGGGTGTAATGACAGTCTGGTCTTATCACCATTCATCAGTCAATATTGATCTAATGGGTGTAATGACAGTCTGGTCTCATCATTCATCAGTCAATAGTGATCTAATGGGTGTAATGACAGTCTGGTCTCATCATTCATCAGTCAATATTGATCTAATGGGTGTAATGACAGTCTGGTCTCATCACCATTCATCAGTCAATATTGATCTAATGGGTGTAATGACAGTCTGGTCTCATCATTCATCAGTCAATAGTGATCTAATGGGTGTAATGACAGTCTGGTCTCATCATTCATCAGTCAATAGTGATCTAATGGGTGTAATGACAGTCTGGTCTCATCATTCATCAGTCAATAGTGATCTAATGGGTGTAATGACAGTCTGGTCTCATCATTCATCAGTCAATAGTGATCTAATGGGTGTAATGACAGTCTGGTCTCATCATTCATCAGTCAATAGTGATCTAATGGGTGTAATGACAGTCTGGTCTCATCATTCATCAGTCAATAGTGATCTAATGGGTGTAATGACTATCTGGTCTCATCACCATTCATCAGTCAATATTGATCTAATGGGTGTAATGACAGTCTGGTCTCATCATTCATCAGTCAATAGTGATCTAATGGGTGTAATGACAGTCTGGTCTCATCATTCATCAGTCAATATTGATCTAATGGGTGTAATGACAGTCTGGTCTCATCACCATTCATCAGTCAATATTGATCTAATGGGTGTAATGACAGTCTGGTCTCATCATTCATCAGTCAATAGTGATCTAATGGGTGTAATGACAGTCTGGTCTCATCATTCATCAGTCAATAGTGATCTAATGGGTGTAATGACAGTCTGGTCTCATCATTCATCAGTCAATAGTGATCTAATGGGTGTAATGACAGTCTGGTCTCATCATTCATCAGTCAATAGTGATCTAATGGGTGTAATGACAGTCTGGTCTCATCATTCATCAGTCAATAGTGATCTAATGGGTGTAATGACAGTCTGGTCTCATCATTCATCAGTCAATATTGATCTAATGGGTGTAATGACAGTCTGGTCTCATCATTCATCAGTCAATAGTGATCTAATGGGTGTAATGACAGTCTGGTCTCATCATTCATCAGTCAATATTGATCTAATGGGTGTAATGACAGTCTGGTCTCATCATTCATCAGTCAATAGTGATCTAATGGGTGTAATGACAGTCTGGTCTCATCACCATTCATCAGTCAATATTGATCTAATGGGTGTAATGACAGTCTGGTCTCATCATTCATCAGTCAATAGTGATCTAATGGGTGTAATGACAGTCTGGTCTCCTCATTCATCAGTCAATAGTGATCTAATGGGTGTAATGACAGTCTGGTCTCACCATTCATCAGTCAATAGTGATCTAATGGGTGTAATGACATCTGGTCTCATCACCATTCATCAGTCAATATTGATCTAATGGGTGTAATGACAGTCTGGTCTCATCATTCATCAGTCAATAGTGATCTAATGGGTGTAATGACAGTCTGGTCTCATCACCATTCATCAGTCAATAGTGATCTAATGGGTGTAATGACAGTCTGGTCTCACCATTCATCAGTCAATATTGATCTAATGGGTGTAATGACAGTCTGGTCTCATCATTCATCAGTCAATAGTGATCTAATGGGTGTAATGACAGTCTGGTCTCATCATTCATCAGTCAATATTGATCTAATGGGTGTAATGACAGTCTGGTCTCATCATTCATCAGTCAATAGTGATCTAATGGGTGTAATGACAGTCTGGTCTCATCATTCATCAGTCAATAGTGATCTAATGGGTGTAATGACAGTCTGGTCTCATCATTCATCAGTCAATAGTGATCTAATGGGTGTAATGACAGTCTGGTCTCATCATTCATCAGTCAATAGTGATCTAATGGGTGTAATGACAGTCTGGTCTCATCATTCATCAGTCAATAGTGATCTAATGGGTGTAATGACAGTCTGGTCTCATCATTCATCAGTCAATAGTGATCTAATGGGTGTAATGACTATCTGGTCTCATCATTCATCAGTCAATAGTGATCTAATGGGTGTAATGACTATCTGGTCTCATCACCATTCATCAGTCAATATTGATCTAATGGGTGTAATGACAGTCTGGTCTCATCATTCATCAGTCAATAGTGATCTAATGGGTGTAATGACAGTCTGGTCTCATCATTCATCAGTCAATATTGATCTAATGGGTGTAATGACAGTCTGGTCTCATCACCATTCATCAGTCAATATTGATCTAATGGGTGTAATGACAGTCTGGTCTCATCATTCATCAGTCAATAGTGATCTAATGGGTGTAATGACAGTCTGGTCTCATCATTCATCAGTCAATAGTGATCTAATGGGTGTAATGACAGTCTGGTCTCATCATTCATCAGTCAATAGTGATCTAATGGGTGTAATGACAGTCTGGTCTCATCATTCATCAGTCAATAGTGATCTAATGGGTGTAATGACAGTCTGGTCTCATCATTCATCAGTCAATA
Source organism: Oncorhynchus keta (assembly GCF_023373465.1). Classification (NCBI taxonomy): domain Eukaryota; kingdom Metazoa; phylum Chordata; class Actinopteri; order Salmoniformes; family Salmonidae; genus Oncorhynchus; species Oncorhynchus keta. The sequence continues at coordinate 177,313 of NW_026277406.1, read as the reverse complement.
GTGATCTAATGGGTGTAATGACAGTCTGGTCTCATCATTCATCAGTCAATAGTGATCTAATGGGTGTAATGACTATCTGGTCTCATCATTCATCAGTCAATAGTGATCTAATGGGTGTAATGACTATCTGGTCTCATCATTCATCAGTCAATATTGATCTAATGGGTGTAATGACAGTCTGGTCTCATCATTCATCAGTCAATATTGATCTAATGGGTGTAATGACAGTCTGGTCTCATCATTCATCAGTCAATAGTGATCTAATGGGTGTAATGACAGTCTGGTCTCATCATTCATCAGTCAATAGTGATCTAATGGGTGTAATGACAGTCTGGTCTCATCATTCATCAGTCAATAGTGATCTAATGGGTGTAATGACAGTCTGGTCTCATCACCATTCATCAGTCAATAGTGATCTAATGGGTGTAATGACAGTCTGGTCTCATCATTCATCAGTCAATAGTGATCTAATGGGTGTAATGACAGTCTGGTCTCATCATTCATCAGTCAATATTGATCTAATGGGTGTAATGACAGTCTGGTCTTATCACCATTCATCAGTCAATATTGATCTAATGGGTGTAATGACAGTCTGGTCTCATCATTCATCAGTCAATAGTGATCTAATGGGTGTAATGACAGTCTGGTCTCATCATTCATCAGTCAATATTGATCTAATGGGTGTAATGACAGTCTGGTCTCATCACCATTCATCAGTCAATATTGATCTAATGGGTGTAATGACAGTCTGGTCTCATCATTCATCAGTCAATAGTGATCTAATGGGTGTAATGACAGTCTGGTCTCATCATTCATCAGTCAATAGTGATCTAATGGGTGTAATGACAGTCTGGTCTCATCATTCATCAGTCAATAGTGATCTAATGGGTGTAATGACAGTCTGGTCTCATCATTCATCAGTCAATAGTGATCTAATGGGTGTAATGACAGTCTGGTCTCATCATTCATCAGTCAATAGTGATCTAATGGGTGTAATGACAGTCTGGTCTCATCATTCATCAGTCAATAGTGATCTAATGGGTGTAATGACTATCTGGTCTCATCATTCATCAGTCAATAGTGATCTAATGGGTGTAATGACATCTGGTCTCATCACCATTCATCAGTCAATATTGATCTAATGGGTGTAATGACAGTCTGGTCTCATCATTCATCAGTCAATAGTGATCTAATGGGTGTAATGACAGTCTGGTCTCATCATTCATCAGTCAATATTGATCTAATGGGTGTAATGACAGTCTGGTCTCATCACCATTCATCAGTCAATATTGATCTAATGGGTGTAATGACAGTCTGGTCTCATCATTCATCAGTCAATAGTGATCTAATGGGTGTAATGACAGTCTGGTCTCATCATTCATCAGTCAATAGTGATCTAATGGGTGTAATGACAGTCTGGTCTCATCATTCATCAGTCAATAGTGATCTAATGGGTGTAATGACAGTCTGGTCTCATCATTCATCAGTCAATAGTGATCTAATGGGTGTAATGACAGTCTGGTCTCATCATTCATCAGTCAATAGTGATCTAATGGGTGTAATGACAGTCTGGTCTCATCATTCATCAGTCAATAGTGATCTAATGGGTGTAATGACATCTGGTCTCATCATTCATCAGTCAATAGTGATCTAATGGGTGTAATGACAGTCTGGTCTCATCATTCATCAGTCAATATTGATCTAATGGGTGTAATGACAGTCTGGTCTCATCATTCATCAGTCAATAGTGATCTAATGGGTGTAATGACAGTCTGGTCTCATCACCATTCATCAGTCAATATTGATCTAATGGGTGTAATGACAGTCTGGTCTCATCATTCATCAGTCAATAGTGATCTAATGGGTGTAATGACAGTCTGGTCTCATCACCATTCATCAGTCAATAGTGATCTAATGGGTGTAATGACAGTCTGGTCTCACCATTCATCAGTCAATATTGATCTAATGGGTGTAATGACTATCTGGTCTCATCATTCATCAGTCAATATTGATCTAATGGGTGTAATGACAGTCTGGTCTCATCATTCATCAGTCAATAGTGATCTAATGGGTGTAATGACAGTCTGGTCTCATCACCATTCATCAGTCAATAGTGATCTAATGGGTGTAATGACAGTCTGGTCTCACCATTCATCAGTCAATATTGATCTAATGGGTGTAATGACAGTCTGGTCTCATCATTCATCAGTCAATATTGATCTAATGGGTGTAATGACAGTCTGGTCTCATCATTCATCAGTCAATATTGATCTAATGGGTGTAATGACAGTCTGGTCTCATCATTCATCAGTCAATAGTGATCTAATGGGTGTAATGACAGTCTGGTCTCATCATTCATCAGTCAATAGTGATCTAATGGGTGTAATGACAGTCTGGTCTCATCATTCATCAGTCAATAGTGATCTAATGGGTGTAATGACAGTCTGGTCTCATCATTCATCAGTCAATAGTGATCTAATGGGTGTAATGACAGTCTGGTCTCATCATTCATCAGTCAATAGTGATCTAATGGGTGTAATGACAGTCTGGTCTCATCATTCATCAGTCAATAGTGATCTAATGGGTGTAATGACAGTCTGGTCTCATCATTCATCAGTCAATAGTGATCTAATGGGTGTAATGACTATCTGGTCTCACCATTCATCAGTCAATAGTGATCTAATGGGTGTAATGACAGTCTGGTCTCATCACCATTCATCAGTCAATATTGATCTAATGGGTGTAATGACAGTCTGGTCTCATCATTCATCAGTCAATAGTGATCTAATGGGTGTAATGACAGTCTGGTCTCATCACCATTCATCAGTCAATAGTGATCTAATGGGTGTAATGACAGTCTGGTCTCACCATTCATCAGTCAACAGTGATCTAATGGGTGTAATGACAGTCTGGTCTCATCACCATTCATCAGTCAATATTGATCTAATGGGTGTAATGACAGTCTGGTCTCATCATTCATCAGTCAATAGTGATCTAATGGGTGTAATGACAGTCTGGTCTCATCACCATTCATCAGTCAATAGTGATCTAATGGGTGTAATGACAGTCTGGTCTCACCATTCATCAGTCAATAGTGATCTAATGGGTGTAATGACAGTCTGGTCTCATCATTCATCAGTCAATAGTGATCTAATGGGTGTAATGACAGTCTGGTCTCATCATTCATCAGTCAATATTGATCTAATGGGTGTAATGACAGTCTGGTCTCATCATTCATCAGTCAATAGTGATCTAATGGGTGTAATGACAGTCTGGTCTCATCATTCATCAGTCAATAGTGATCTAATGGGTGTAATGACAGTCTGGTCTCATCATTCATCAGTCAATAGTGATCTAATGGGTGTAATGACAGTCTGGTCTCATCATTCATCAGTCAATAGTGATCTAATGGGTGTAATGACAGTCTGGTCTCATCATTCATCAGTCAATAGTGATCTAATGGGTGTAATGACAGTCTGGTCTCATCATTCATCAGTCAATAGTGATCTAATGGGTGTAATGACAGTCTGGTCTCATCATTCATCAGTCAATAGTGATCTAATGGGTGTAATGACAGTCTGGTCTCATCATTCATCAGTCAATAGTGATCTAATGGGTGTAATGACAGTCTGGTCTCATCATTCATCAGTCAATATTGATCTAATGGGTGTAATGACAGTCTGGTCTCATCATTCATCAGTCAATAGTGATCTAATGGGTGTAATGACAGTCTGGTCTCATCATTCATCAGTCAATATTGATCTAATGGGTGTAATGACAGTCTGGTCTCATCATTCATCAGTCAATAGTGATCTAATGGGTGTAATGACAGTCTGGTCTCATCACCATTCATCAGTCAATAGTGATCTAATGGGTGTAATGACAGTCTGGTCTCATCATTCATCAGTCAATAGTGATCTAATGGGTGTAATGACAGTCTGGTCTCATCATTCATCAGTCAATAGTGATCTAATGGGTGTAATGACAGTCTGGTCTCACCATTCATCAGTCAATATTGATCTAATGGGTGTAATGACAGTCTGGTCTCATCATTCATCAGTCAATAGTGATCTAATGGGTGTAATGACAGTCTGGTCTCATCATTCATCAGTCAATATTGATCTAATGGGTGTAATGACAGTCTGGTCTCATCATTCATCAGTCAATAGTGATCTAATGGGTGTAATGACAGTCTGGTCTCATCACCATTCATCAGTCAATAGTGATCTAATGGGTGTAATGACAGTCTGGTCTCACCATTCATCAGTCAACAGTGATCTAATGGGTGTAATGACAGTCTGGTCTCATCACCATTCATCAGTCAATATTGATCTAATGGGTGTAATGACAGTCTGGTCTCATCATTCATCAGTCAATAGTGATCTAATGGGTGTAATGACAGTCTGGTCTCATCATTCATCAGTCAATAGTGATCTAATGGGTGTAATGACAGTCTGGTCTCATCATTCATCAGTCAATAGTGATCTAATGGGTGTAATGACAGTCTGGTCTCATCATTCATCAGTCAATATTGATCTAATGGGTGTAATGACAGTCTGGTCTCATCATTCATCAGTCAATAGTGATCTAATGGGTGTAATGACAGTCTGGTCTCATCATTCATCAGTCAATAGTGATCTAATGGGTGTAATGACAGTCTGGTCTCATCATTCATCAGTCAATAGTGATCTAATGGGTGTAATGACAGTCTGGTCTCATCATTCATCAGTCAATAGTGATCTAATGGGTGTAATGACAGTCTGGTCTCATCATTCATCAGTCAATAGTGATCTAATGGGTGTAATGACATCTGGTCTCATCATTCATCAGTCAATATTGATCTAATGGGTGTAATGACAGTCTGGTCTCATCATTCATCAGTCAATAGTGATCTAATGGGTGTAATGACAGTCTGGTCTCATCACCATTCATCAGTCAATAGTGATCTAATGGGTGTAATGACAGTCTGGTCTCATCATTCATCAGTCAATATTGATCTAATGGGTGTAATGACAGTCTGGTCTCATCATTCATCAGTCAATAGTGATCTAATGGGTGTAATGACAGTCTGGTCTCATCATTCATCAGTCAATAGTGATCTAATGGGTGTAATGACAGTCTGGTCTCATCATTCATCAGTCAATAGTGATCTAATGGGTGTAATGACAGTCTGGTCTCATCATTCATCAGTCAATATTGATCTAATGGGTGTAATGACAGTCTGGTCTCATCATTCATCAGTCAATATTGATCTAATGGGTGTAATGACAGTCTGGTCTCATCACCATTCATCAGTCAATAGTGATCTAATGGGTGTAATGACAGTCTGGTCTCATCATTCATCAGTCAATAGTGATCTAATGGGTGTAATGACAGTCTGGTCTCACCATTCATCAGTCAATATTGATCTAATGGGTGTAATGACAGTCTGGTCTCATCACCATTCATCAGTCAATAGTGATCTAATGGGTGTAATGACAGTCTGGTCTCATCATTCATCAGTCAATAGTGATCTAATGGGTGTAATGACAGTCTGGTCTCATCATTCATCAGTCAATAGTGATCTAATGGGTGTAATGACAGTCTGGTCTCATCACCATTCATCAGTCAATATTGATCTAATGGGTGTAATGACAGTCTGGTCTCATCATTCATCAGTCAATAGTGATCTAATGGGTGTAATGACAGTCTGGTCTCATCATTCATCAGTCAATAGTGATCTAATGGGTGTAATGACAGTCTGGTCTCACCATTCATCAGTCAATAGTGATCTAATGGGTGTAGACAGTCTGGTCTCATCATTCATCAGTCAATAGTGATCTAATGGGTGTAATGACTATCTGGTCTCATCACCATTCATCAGTCAATATTGATCTAATGGGTGTAATGACAGTCTGGTCTCATCATTCATCAGTCAATAGTGATCTAATGGGTGTAATGACAGTCTGGTCTCATCACCATTCATCAGTCAATAGTGATCTAATGGGTGTAATGACAGTCTGGTCTCACCATTCATCAGTCAACATTGATCTAATGGGTGTAATGACAGTCTGGTCTCATCATTCATCAGTCAATAGTGATCTAATGGGTGTAATGACAGTCTGGTCTCACCATTCATCAGTCAACAGTGATCTAATGGGTGTAATGACTATCTGGTCTCATCACCATTCATCAGTCAATATTGATCTAATGGGTGTAATGACAGTCTGGTCTCATCATTCATCAGTCAATAGTGATCTAATGGGTGTAATGACAGTCTGGTCTCATCACCATTCATCAGTCAATAGTGATCTAATGGGTGTAATGACAGTCTGGTCTCACCATTCATCAGTCAACATTGATCTAATGGGTGTAATGACAGTCTGGTCTCATCATTCATCAGTCAATAGTGATCTAATGGGTGTAATGACAGTCTGGTCTCATCATTCATCAGTCAATATTGATCTAATGGGTGTAATGACAGTCTGGTCTCATCATTCATCAGTCAATAGTGATCTAATGGGTGTAATGACAGTCTGGTCTCATCATTCATCAGTCAATATTGATCTAATGGGTGTAATGACAGTCTGGTCTCATCATCATTCATCAGTCAATATTGATCTAATGGGTGTAATGACAGTCTGGTCTCATCATCATTCATCAGTCAATATTGATCTAATGGGTGTAATGACAGTCTGGTCTCATCACCATTCATCAGTCAATAGTGATCTAATGGGTGTAATGACAGTCTGGTCTCACCATTCATCAGTCAACATTGATCTAATGGGTGTAATGACAGTCTGGTCACATCATTCATCAGTCAATAGTGATCTAATGGGTGTAATGACAGTCTGGTCTCATCATTCATCAGTCAATAGTGATCTAATGGGTGTAATGACAGTCTGGTCTCACCATTCATCAGTCAACAGTGATCTAATGGGTGTAATGACTATCTGGTCTCATCACCATTCATCAGTCAATATTGATCTAATGGGTGTAATGACAGTCTGGTCTCATCATTCATCAGTCAATAGTGATCTAATGGGTGTAATGACAGTCTGGTCTCATCACCATTCATCAGTCAATAGTGATCTAATGGGTGTAATGACAGTCTGGTCTCACCATTCATCAGTCAACATTGATCTAATGGGTGTAATGACAGTCTGGTCTCATCATTCATCAGTCAATGATCTAATGGGTGTAATGACTATCTGGTCTCATCACCATTCATCAGTCAATATTGATCTAATGGGTGTAATGACAGTCTGGTCTCATCATTCATCAGTCAATAGTGATCTAATGGGTGTAATGACAGTCTGGTCTCATCACCATTCATCAGTCAATAGTGATCTAATGGGTGTAATGACAGTCTGGTCTCACCATTCATCAGTCAACATTGATCTAATGGGTGTAATGACAGTCTGGTCTCATCATTCATCAGTCAATAGTGATCTAATGGGTGTAATGACAGTCTGGTCTCACCATTCATCAGTCAACAGTGATCTAATGGGTGTAATGACTATCTGGTCTCATCACCATTCATCAGTCAATATTGATCTAATGGGTGTAATGACAGTCTGGTCTCATCATTCATCAGTCAATAGTGATCTAATGGGTGTAATGACAGTCTGGTCTCATCACCATTCATCAGTCAATAGTGATCTAATGGGTGTAATGACAGTCTGGTCTCACCATTCATCAGTCAACATTGATCTAATGGGTGTAATGACAGTCTGGTCTCATCATTCATCAGTCAATAGTGATCTAATGGGTGTAATGACAGTCTGGTCTCATCATTCATCAGTCAATATTGATCTAATGGGTGTAATGACAGTCTGGTCTCATCATTCATCAGTCAATAGTGATCTAATGGGTGTAATGACAGTCTGGTCTCATCATTCATCAGTCAATATTGATCTAATGGGTGTAATGACAGTCTGGTCTCATCATCATTCATCAGTCAATATTGATCTAATGGGTGTAATGACAGTCTGGTCTCATCATCATTCATCAGTCAATATTGATCTAATGGGTGTAATGACAGTCTGGTCTCATCACCATTCATCAGTCAATAGTGATCTAATGGGTGTAATGACAGTCTGGTCTCACCATTCATCAGTCAACATTGATCTGGTCTCAGTCTGGTCACATCATTCATCAGTCAATAGTGATCTAATGGGTGTAATGACAGTCTGGTCTCATCATTCATCAGTCAATAGTGATCTAATGGGTGTAATGACAGTCTGGTCTCACCATTCATCAGTCAACAGTGATCTAATGGGTGTAATGACTATCTGGTCTCATCACCATTCATCAGTCAATATTGATCTAATGGGTGTAATGACAGTCTGGTCTCATCATTCATCAGTCAATAGTGATCTAATGGGTGTAATGACAGTCTGGTCTCATCACCATTCATCAGTCAATAGTGATCTAATGGGTGTAATGACAGTCTGGTCTCACCATTCATCAGTCAACATTGATCTAATGGGTGTAATGACAGTCTGGTCTCATCATTCATCAGTCAATAGTGATCTAATGGGTGTAATGACAGTCTGGTCTCATCATTCATCAGTCAATATTGATCTAATGGGTGTAATGACAGTCTGGTCTCATCATTCATCAGTCAATAGTGATCTAATGGGTGTAATGACAGTCTGGTCTCATCATTCATCAGTCAATATTGATCTAATGGGTGTAATGACAGTCTGGTCTCATCATCATTCATCAGTCAATATTGATCTAATGGGTGTAATGACAGTCTGGTCTCATCATCATTCATCAGTCAATATTGATCTAATGGGTGTAATGACAGTCTGGTCTCATCACCATTCATCAGTCAATAGTGATCTAATGGGTGTAATGACAGTCTGGTCTCACCATTCATCAGTCAACATTGATCTAATGGGTGTAATGACAGTCTGGTCACATCATTCATCAGTCAATAGTGATCTAATGGGTGTAATGACAGTCTGGTCTCACCATTCATCAGTCAACATTGATCTAATGGGTGTAATGACAGTCTGGTCACATCATTCATCAGTCAATAGTGATCTAATGGGTGTAATGACAGTCTGGTCTCATCATTCATCAGTCAATAGTGATCTAATGGGTGTAATGACTATCTGGTCTCATCATTCATCAGTCAATAGTGATCTAATGGGTGTAATGACTATCTGGTCTCATCATTCATCAGTCAATATTGATCTAATGGGTGTAATGACAGTCTGGTCTCATCATTCATCAGTCAATAGTGATCTAATGGGTGTAATGACAGTCTGGTCTCATCACCATTCATCAGTCAATATTGATCTAATGGGTGTAATGACAGTCTGGTCTCATCATTCATCAGTCAATAGTGATCTAATGGGTGTAATGACAGTCTGGTCTCATCACCATTCATCAGTCAATAGTGATCTAATGGGTGTAATGACAGTCTGGTCTCACCATTCATCAGTCAACAGTGATCTAATGGGTGTAATGACTATCTGGTCTCATCACCATTCATCAGTCAATATTGATCTAATGGGTGTAATGACAGTCTGGTCTCATCATTCATCAGTCAATAGTGATCTAATGGGTGTAATGACAGTCTGGTCTCATCACCATTCATCAGTCAATAGTGATCTAATGGGTGTAATGACAGTCTGGTCTCACCATTCATCAGTCAACATTGATCTAATGGGTGTAATGACAGTCTGGTCTCATCATTCATCAGTCAATAGTGATCTAATGGGTGTAATGACAATCTGGTCTCATCATTCATCAGTCAATATTGATCTAATGGGTGTAATGACAGTCTGGTCTCATCATTCATCAGTCAATAGTGATCTAATGGGTGTAATGACAGTCTGGTCTCATCATTCATCAGTCAATATTGATCTAATGGGTGTAATGACAGTCTGGTCTCATCATCATTCATCAGTCAATATTGATCTAATGGGTGTAATGACAGTCTGGTCTCATCATCATTCATCAGTCAATATTGATCTAATGGGTGTAATGACAGTCTGGTCTCATCACCATTCATCAGTCAATAGTGATCTAATGGGTGTAATGACAGTCTGGTCTCATCACCATTCATCAGTCAATAGTGATCTAATGGGTGTAATGACTATCTGGTCTCACCATTCATCAGTCAATATTGATCTAATGGGTGTAATGACAGTCTGGTCTCATCATTCATCAGTCAATAGTGATCTAATGGGTGTAATGACAGTCTGGTCTCATCATTCATCAGTCAATAGTGATCTAATGGGTGTAATGACAGTCTGGTCTCATCATTCATCAGTCAATATTGATCTAATGGGTGTAATGACAGTCTGGTCTCATCACCATTCATCAGTCAATAGTGATCTAATGGGTGTAATGACTATCTGGTCTCACCATTCATCAGTCAATAGTGATCTAATGGGTGTAATGACAGTCTGGTCTCATCATTCATCAGTCAATAGTGATCTAATGGGTGTAATGACAGTCTGGTCTCATCATTCATCAGTCAATATTGATCTAATGGGTGTAATGACAGTCTGGTCTCATCATTCATCAGTCAATATTGATCTAATGGGTGTAATGACAGTCTGGTCTCATCATTCATCAGTCAATAGTGATCTAATGGGTGTAATGACAGTCTGGTCTCATCATTCATCAGTCAATATTGATCTAATGGGTGTAATGACAGTCTGGTCTCATCACCATTCATCAGTCAATAGTGATCTAATGGGTGTAATGACTATCTGGTCTCACCATTCATCAGTCAATAGTGATCTAATGGGTGTAATGACAGTCTGGTCTCATCATTCATCAGTCAATATTGATCTAATGGGTGTAATGACAGTCTGGTCTCATCATTCATCAGTCAATAGTGATCTAATGGGTGTAATGACAGTCTGGTCTCATCATTCATCAGTCAATATTGATCTAATGGGTGTAATGACAGTCTGGTCTCATCATTCATCAGTCAATATTGATCTAATGGGTGTAATGACAGTCTGGTCTCATCATTCATCAGTCAATAGTGATCTAATGGGTGTAATGACAGTCTGGTCTCATCATTCATCAGTCAATATTGATCTAATGGGTGTAATGACAGTCTGGTCTCATCACCATTCACCAGTCAATAGTGATCTAATGGGTGTAATGACTATCTGGTCTCACCATTCATCAGTCAATAGTGATCTAATGGGTGTAATGACAGTCTGGTCTCATCATTCATCAGTCAATATTGATCTAATGGGTGTAATGACAGTCTGGTCTCATCATTCATCAGTCAATAGTGATCTAATGGGTGTAATGACAGTCTGGTCTCATCATTCATCAGTCAATATTGATCTAATGGGTTAATGACAGTCTGGTCTCATCATTCATCAGTCAATATTGATCTAATGGGTGTAATGACAGTCTGGTCTCATCATTCATCAGTCAATAGTGATCTAATGGGTGTAATGACAGTCTGGTCTCATCATTCATCAGTCAATATTGATCTAATGGGTGTAATGACAGTCTGGTCTCATCATTCATCAGTCAATAATGATCTAATGGGTGTAATGACAGTCTGGTCTCATCACCATTCATCAGTCAATAGTGATCTAATGGGTGTAATGACAGTCTGGTCTCATCATTCATCAGTCAATAGTGATCTAATGGGTGTAATGACAGTCTGGTCTCATCATTCATCAGTCAATAGTGATCTAATGGGTGTAATGACAGTCTGGTCTCATCATTCATCAGTCAATAGTGATCTAATGGGTGTAATGGCAGTCTGGTCTCATCATTCATCAGTCAACAGTGATCTAATGGGTGTAATGACTATCTGGTCTCATCATTCATCAGTCAATAGTGATCTAATGGGTGTAATGACAGTCTGGTCTCATCATTCATCAGTCAATAGTGATCTAATGGGTGTAATGACAGTCTGGTCTCATCATTCATCAGTCAATATTGATCTAATGGGTGTAATGACAGTCTGGTCTCATCATTCATCAGTCAATAGTGATCTAATGGGTGTAATGACAGTCTGGTCTCACCATTCATCAGTCAATAGTGATCTAATGGGTGTAATGACAGTCTGGTCTCATCATTCATCAGTCAATATTGATCTAATGGGTGTAATGACAGTCTGGTCTCATCATCATTCATCAGTCAATATTGATCTAATGGGTGTAATGACAGTCTGGTCTCATCATTCATCAGTCAATAGTGATCTAATGGGTGTAATGACAGTCTGGTCTCATCATTCATCAGTCAATATTGATCTAATGGGTGTAATGACAGTCTGGTCTCATCATTCATCAGTCAATAGTGATCTAATGGGTGTAATGACAGTCTGGTCTCATCATTCATCAGTCAATATTGATCTAATGGGTGTAATGACAGTCTGGTCTCATCATCATTCATCAGTCAATATTGATCTAATGGGTGTAATGACAGTCTGGTCTCATCATCATTCATCAGTCAATATTGATCTAATGGGTGTAATGACAGTCTGGTCTCATCACCATTCATCAGTCAATAGTGATCTAATGGGTGTAATGACAGTCTGGTCTCACCATTCATCAGTCAACATTGATCTAATGGGTGTAATGACAGTCTGGTCACATCATTCATCAGTCAATAGTGATCTAATGGGTGTAATGACAGTCTGGTCTCACCATTCATCAGTCAACATTGATCTAATGGGTGTAATGACAGTCTGGTCACATCATTCATCAGTCAATAGTGATCTAATGGGTGTAATGACAGTCTGGTCTCATCATTCATCAGTCAATAGTGATCTAATGGGTGTAATGACTATCTGGTCTCATCATTCATCAGTCAATAGTGATCTAATGGGTGTAATGACTATCTGGTCTCATCATTCATCAGTCAATATTGATCTAATGGGTGTAATGACAGTCTGGTCTCATCATTCATCAGTCAATAGTGATCTAATGGGTGTAATGACAGTCTGGTCTCATCACCATTCATCAGTCAATATTGATCTAATGGGTGTAATGACAGTCTGGTCTCATCATTCATCAGTCAATAGTGATCTAATGGGTGTAATGACAGTCTGGTCTCATCACCATTCATCAGTCAATAGTGATCTAATGGGTGTAATGACAGTCTGGTCTCACCATTCATCAGTCAACAGTGATCTAATGGGTGTAATGACTATCTGGTCTCATCACCATTCATCAGTCAATATTGATCTAATGGGTGTAATGACAGTCTGGTCTCATCATTCATCAGTCAATAGTGATCTAATGGGTGTAATGACAGTCTGGTCTCATCACCATTCATCAGTCAATAGTGATCTAATGGGTGTAATGACAGTCTGGTCTCACCATTCATCAGTCAACATTGATCTAATGGGTGTAATGACAGTCTGGTCTCATCATTCATCAGTCAATAGTGATCTAATGGGTGTAATGACAGTCTGGTCTCATCATTCATCAGTCAATATTGATCTAATGGGTGTAATGACAGTCTGGTCTCATCATTCATCAGTCAATAGTGATCTAATGGGTGTAATGACAGTCTGGTCTCATCATTCATCAGTCAATATTGATCTAATGGGTGTAATGACAGTCTGGTCTCATCATCATTCATCAGTCAATATTGATCTAATGGGTGTAATGACAGTCTGGTCTCATCATCATTCATCAGTCAATATTGATCTAATGGGTGTAATGACAGTCTGGTCTCATCACCATTCATCAGTCAATAGTGATCTAATGGGTGTAATGACAGTCTGGTCTCACCATTCATCAGTCAACATTGATCTAATGGGTGTAATGACAGTCTGGTCACATCATTCATCAGTCAATAGTGATCTAATGGGTGTAATGACAGTCTGGTCTCACCATTCATCAGTCAATAGTGATCTAATGGGTGTAATGACAGTCTGGTCTCATCACCATTCATCAGTCAATAGTGATCTAATGGGTGTAATGACTATCTGGTCTCACCATTCATCAGTCAATATTGATCTAATGGGTGTAATGACAGTCTGGTCTCATCATTCATCAGTCAATAGTGATCTAATGGGTGTAATGACAGTCTGGTCTCATCATTCATCAGTCAATAGTGATCTAATGGGTGTAATGACAGTCTGGTCTCATCATTCATCAGTCAATATTGATCTAATGGGTGTAATGACAGTCTGGTCTCATCACCATTCATCAGTCAATAGTGATCTAATGGGTGTAATGACTATCTGGTCTCACCATTCATCAGTCAATAGTGATCTAATGGGTGTAATGACAGTCTGGTCTCATCATTCATCAGTCAATATTGATCTAATGGGTGTAATGACAGTCTGGTCTCATCATTCATCAGTCAATAGTGATCTAATGGGTGTAATGACAGTCTGGTCTCATCATTCATCAGTCAATATTGATCTAATGGGTGTAATGACAGTCTGGTCTCATCATTCATCAGTCAATATTGATCTAATGGGTGTAATGACAGTCTGGTCTCATCATTCATCAGTCAATAGTGATCTAATGGGTGTAATGACAGTCTGGTCTCATCATTCATCAGTCAATATTGATCTAATGGGTGTAATGACAGTCTGGTCTCATCACCATTCACCAGTCAATAGTGATCTAATGGGTGTAATGACTATCTGGTCTCACCATTCATCAGTCAATAGTGATCTAATGGGTGTAATGACAGTCTGGTCTCATCATTCATCAGTCAATATTGATCTAATGGGTGTAATGACAGTCTGGTCTCATCATTCATCAGTCAATAGTGATCTAATGGGTGTAATGACAGTCTGGTCTCATCATTCATCAGTCAATATTGATCTAATGGGTGTAATGACAGTCTGGTCTCATCATTCATCAGTCAATATTGATCTAATGGGTGTAATGACAGTCTGGTCTCATCATTCATCAGTCAATAGTGATCTAATGGGTGTAATGACAGTCTGGTCTCATCATTCATCAGTCAATATTGATCTAATGGGTGTAATGACAGTCTGGTCTCATCATTCATCAGTCAATAATGATCTAATGGGTGTAATGACAGTCTGGTCTCATCACCATTCATCAGTCAATAGTGATCTAATGGGTGTAATGACAGTCTGGTCTCATCATTCATCAGTCAATAGTGATCTAATGGGTGTAATGACAGTCTGGTCTCATCATTCATCAGTCAATAGTGATCTAATGGGTGTAATGACAGTCTGGTCTCATCATTCATCAGTCAATAGTGATCTAATGGGTGTAATGGCAGTCTGGTCTCATCATTCATCAGTCAACAGTGATCTAATGGGTGTAATGACTATCTGGTCTCATCATTCATCAGTCAATAGTGATCTAATGGGTGTAATGACAGTCTGGTCTCATCATTCATCAGTCAATAGTGATCTAATGGGTGTAATGACAGTCTGGTCTCATCATTCATCAGTCAATATTGATCTAATGGGTGTAATGACAGTCTGGTCTCATCATTCATCAGTCAATAGTGATCTAATGGGTGTAATGACAGTCTGGTCTCACCATTCATCAGTCAATAGTGATCTAATGGGTGTAATGACAGTCTGGTCTCATCATTCATCAGTCAATAGTGATCTAATGGGTGTAATGACAGTCTGGTCTCATCATTCATCAGTCAATATTGATCTAATGGGTGTAATGACTATCTGGTCTCATCATTCATCAGTCAATAGTGATCTAATGGGTGTAATGACAGTCTGGTCTCACCATTCATCAGTCAACAGTGATCTAATGGGTGTAATGACAGTCTGGTCTCACCATTCATCAGTCAACAGTGATCTAATGGGTGTAATGACAGTCTGGTCTCATCATTCATCAGTCAACAGTGATCTAATGGGTGTAATGACAGTCTGGTCTCACCATTCATCAGTCAACAGTGATCTAATGGGTGTAATGACAGTCTGGTCTCATCACCATTCATCAGTCAATATTGATCTAATGGGTGTAATGACAGTCTGGTCTCATCATTCAACAGTGATCTAATGGGTGTAATGACAGTCTGGACTCACCATTCATCAGTCAATATTGATCTAATGGGTGTAATGACAGTCTGGTCTCATCATTCAACAGTGATCTAATGGGTGTAATGACAGTCTGGACTCACCATTCATCAGTCAATAGTGATCTAATGGGTGTAATGACAGTCTGGTCTCATCATTCATCAGTCAATATTGATCTAATGGGTGTAATGACAGTCTGGTCTCACCATTCATCAGTCAATAGTGATCTAATGGGTGTAATGACAGTCTGGTCTCATCATTCATCAGTCAATAGTGATCTAATGGGTGTAATGACAGTCTGGTCTCATCATTCATCAGTCAATAGTGATCTAATGGGTGCAATGACAGTCTGGTCTCATCATTCATCAGTCAATATTGATCTAATGGGTGTAATGACAGTCTGGTCTCATCATTCATCAGTCAATAGTGATCTAATGGGTGTAATGACAGTCTGGTCTCATCATTCATCAGTCAATAGTGATCTAATGGGTGTAATGACAGTCTGGTCTCATCATTCATCAGTCAATATTGATCTAATGGGTGTAGTGACTATCTGGTCTCATCATTCATCAGTCAATAGTGATCTAATGGGTGTAATGACAGTCTGGTCTCATCATTCATCAGTCAATATTGATCTAATGGGTGTAGTGACTATCTGGTCTCATCATTCATCAGTCAATAGTGATCTAATGGGTGTAATGACAGTCTGGTCTCCTTAAACTACAGGATTCTTTAATTTCATGCATCCCTCTTTGTGAGGCTCCTTTGAATATATTTAATTGAGAGATTCCATTGAGAATATTTCTCATTCAAAAAAGAGAAAAGCCCATTTTAATTTGAATGATTGCTTTACTGAATGTACTTCCTGAACTCATCAGTGTCTGAGCTTTCACTGACTTTGCCCCAAATGGTACCCAATTCCCTCCCCTGTGTAGTGCACTACTCTTAGCCAGGGCCCATAGGGCAGATGTAGGGGACAGGGAGTCATGTGGAACACACGCCCACTCTCTCACCTCTTGTTTTCTCTCTTTATTGAATCAAATCCTCTCTCTCTCACACACACACACACACACACACACACACACACACACACACACACACACACACACACACACACACACACACACACACACACACACACACACACACACACACACACACACACACACACACACACACACACACACACACACACACACACCTGTATGCCACAGCAACAGTGCCAGCGCAGCCTCTTAATCTCTCCCAGCCAATGATTAAGATAGGAGGATATCCTGTGTTGTAATCCCTCACGCTGCTGTTGTGCTACTTCTCTCCTCACACACCAAGACCAATCAGTCTCTCTGCTCCCTTGTTATCAATCTGTTCCCTTCTGTATGATTCAGCTTGAGAGACAGAGGAGACAGAGAGAGACAGAGGAGACAGAGAGAGACAGAGGAGACAGAGAGAGACAGAGAGAGACAGAGGAGACAGAGAGAGACAGAGCGAGACAGAGCGAGACAGAGAGAGACAGAGAGAGACAGAGAGAGACAGAGCGAGACAGAGAGAGACAGAGAGAGACAGAGAGAGACAGAGAGAGACAGAGAGAGACAGAGAGAGACAGAGGAGACAGAGCGAGACAGAGAGAGACAGAGAGAGACAGAGAGAGACAGAGAGACAGAGGAGACAGAGAGAGACAGAGAGAGACAGAGAGAGACAGAGAGAGACAGAGGAGACAGAGGAGACAGAGGAGACAGAGAGAGACAGAGAGAGACAGAGAGAGACAGGGAGAGACAGAGGAGACAGAGAGACAGAGGAGACAGAGAGAGACAGAGAGAGACAGAGAGAGACAGAGGAGACAGAGAGAGACAGAGAGACAGAGGAGACAGAGAGAGACAGAGAGAGACAGAGGAGACAGAGAGACAGAAGAGACAGAGAGAGACAGAGGAGACCGAGAGAGAGATAGAGGAGACAGAGGAGACAGAGAGAGACAGAGAGACAGAGGAGACAGAGAGAGACAGAGGAGACAGAGAGAGAGATAGAGGAGACAGAGAGAGACAGAGAGAGACAGACCCATATTTATGCTTGTGTCCTTTAACCATTTGTACATTGTTAAAACACTGTATATATATATATATAATATGACATTTGTAATGTCCTTATTGTTTTGAAACTTCTGTATGAGTAATGTTTACTGTTAATATTTGTTGTTTTTCACTTCATATATTCGCTTTGTATGTTGTCTACCTCACTTGCTTTGGCAATGTTAACATGCCAATAAAGCCCTTGAATTGAATTTAATTGAGACAGAGGAGACAGAGAGAGACAGAGGAGACAAAGAGAGAGAGAGAGGAGACAGAGAGAGGAGACAGAGAGAGACAGAGGAGACAGAGGAGACAGAGGAGACAGATAAAATAGGAGATAGAGACAGAGAGAGACAGAGACAGAGAAAATAGGAGATAGAGACAGAGAGAGACAGAGGAGACAGAGAAATAGGAGATAGAGGATATAGATGCAGAGACAGAGGAGACAGAGAAAATAGGAGATAGAGGATATAGAGACAGAGAGAGACAGAGGAGACAGAGAAAATAGGAGATAGAGGATATAGAGACACAGACAGAGAGAGACAGAGAAAATAGGAGATAGAGGATATAGAGACAGACAGAGAGAGATAGAGGAGACAGAGACAGAGGACATAGAGGAGAGAGAGACAGACAGAGATAGAGGAGACTGATGAGAGAGAGATAAAAGAGACAGAGGACATAGGTGTGACAGAGGAGAAAGAGATAGAGAAGACAAAGGAGATAGAGGAGACGATAGTATCAGTGAAGAGTCAACGAGCATAGCATACAGCTATAGTATTGCTACATCTCTCTCTCCCTCTCTGCAATTCAATTTAAGGGCTTTATTAGCATGGGAAACATATGTTTATATGTTTATATATACAGAAGTGAAATAAACATTGAAAATGAACAGTAAACATTAAACTCACAAAATAATAAAAACATTTCAAATATCATATTATGTTGAAGTAGGAAGTTAAGATACTCTTCAGTTGGAGTCATTGAAACACGTTTTTCAACCACTCCACAAATTTCTTGTTAACAAACTATAGTTTTGGCAAGTTTTTTCGGACATCTACTTTGAGCATGACACAAGTGGTTTTTCCAACAATTGTTTAAAGACAGATTCACATACACTAAGTTGACTGTGCCTTTAAACCACTTGGAAAATCCCCGAAAATGATGACATGGCTTTAGAAGATTCTGATAGGCTAATTGACATAATTTGAGTCAATTGGAGGTGTACCTGTGGATGTATTTCAAGGCCTACCTTCAAACTCAGTGCCTCTTAGCTTGACATCATGGGACAATCAAAAGAAATCAGCCAAGACCTCAGAAAAAAATTTGTAGACATCCACAAGTCTGGTTCAGCCTTGGGACCAATTTCCAAACGGCGTTCATCTGTACAAACAATAGTACGCAAATATATACACAATGGGACCACGAAGCCGTCATACCGCTCAGGAAGGAGACGCGCTCTGTCTCCTAGAGACTAACGTACTTTGGTGTGAAAAGTGCAAATCAATCCCAGAACAACAGAAAAGGACATTATGAAGATGCTGGAGGAAACAGGTACAAAAGTATCTCTATCCACAGTAAAACGAGTCCTGTATCGACGTAACCTGAAAGGCTGTTCAGCAAGGAAGAAGCCACTGCTCCAAAACCCACCTGTCCTTTGCCACAGGAGGGACTGGTGCACTTCACAAAATAGATGGCTGCATGAGGAAGGAAAATGATGTGGATATATTGAAGCAACATCTCAAGACATCAGACAGGAAGTAAAAGCTTGGTCGCAAGTGGGTCTTACATATGGACAATGACCCCAAGCATACTTCCAAAGTTGTGACTAAATGGCTTAGGGACAACAAAGTCAAGGTACTAGATTGGCCATCACAAAGCCCTGACCTCAATCCTCTCTACTATTATTGTGACATTTCAGAATCTTAAAATGAAATGGTGATCCTAACTGACCTAAGACAGGGAGTTTTTACTCAGATTAAATGTCAGGAATTGTGAAAGACTGAGTTTAAATGTATTTGGCTATAAGGTGTATGTCAACATCTGACTTCAACTGTATTCAGTGATGTAATGATGTGCAAATAGTAAAAGGAAAAATAAATAAATATAAACATGGGTTGTATTCACAATTGTGTTTGTTCTTCACTGGTTGCCCCCTCCCTCCCTCCCTCCCTCCCTCCCTCCCTCCCTCCCTCCCTCCCTCCCTCCCTCCCTCCCTCCCTCCCTCCCTCCCTCCCTCCCTCTAAAGAGTTTAAAGACAGAAGAGAGAGGGTTCTACCGTATGGTTCAGAGGGTGAGGGTCCTAACCATAAATCCTTGTGTGTGTGTGTGAGTGTGTGTGTGTGTGTGTGTGTCAGACTGGGGGGGGGGGCTCAATCCCTGCTCCCTAGCCAGCCAAGCCTCATCAATCTCTCCCAGGAGATGATCAACAGAGGGTCAAGTGAAGGTCAGGGTTAGGGACAGGAACAGGGACCGCTGCTCAGACCATATGACTCCTGGCCATTATCTTGGACTATCACCCCAACAGAGGGTCAAGTGAAGGACAGGGTTAGGGACAGGAACAGGGACCGCTGCTCAGACCATATGACTCCTGGCCATTATCTTGGACTATCACCCCAACAGAGGGTCAAGTGAAGGTCAGGGTTAGGGACAGGAACAGGGACCGCTGCTCAGACCATATGACTCCTGGCCATTATCTTGGACTATCACCCCAACAGAGGGTCAAGTGAAGGTCAGGGTTAGGGACAGGAACAGGGACCGCTGCTCAGACCATATGACTCCTGGCCATTATCTTGGATTATCACCCCAACAGAGGGTCAAGTGAAGGACAGGGTTAGGGACAGGAACAGGGACCGCTGCTCAGACCATATGACTCCTGGCCATTGGGAGGGAGGGAGAGATGAGGGGGGTACAACAGAGGGATACTGGGTGCTGCTGATAACACCCTGACATCTGTCTCTGTGGAGATTAACTTGTTCTGTACCTGAACTCCAAAAGCCCAGCCAGGTGGGGGCAGAGGGAGGGAGGGAGGAACAGGGAGTTTAGAAGAGAGGGATGAGAAAATAGCCGCTGTAGAGATGAACTTATACCTGACATCCCAAAGCCCAGCAGGATGGGATAGACAGAGGCTGAGTGGGGTTTTTCTCTGTGCAATACAGGGCACTACTTTAACCCAGGGCCCATAGAGAATAGAGTGCACTACTTTGGACCAGGGCCCATAGGGAATAGGGTGCACTACTTTTGACCAGGGCCCATAGGGAATAGGGTACACTACTTTAACCCAGGGCCCAAAGGGAATAGGGTACACTACTTTAACCCAGGGCCCATAGGGAATAGGGTACACTACTTTAACCCAGGACCCATAGGGAATAGGGTACACTACTTTAACCCAGGGCCCATAGGGAATAGGGTACACTACTTTAACCCAGGGCCCATAGGGAATAGGGTACACTACTTTAACCCAGGGCCCATAGGGAATAGGGTACACTACTTTAACCCAGGGCCCATAGGGAATAGGGTACACTACTTTAACCCAGGGCCCATAGGGAATAGGGTACACTACTTTAACCCAGGGCCCATAGGGAATAGGGTACACTACTTTAACCCAGGGCCCATAGGGAATAGGGTATACTACTTTAACCCAGGGCCCATAGGGAATAGGGTACACTACTTTAACCCAGGGCCCATAGGGAATAGGGTACACTACTTTAACCCAGGGCCCATAGGGAATAGGGTACACTACTTTAACCCAGGGCCCATAGGGAATAGGGTACACTACTTTAACCCAGGGCCCATAGGGAATAGGGTACACTACTTTAACCCAGGGCCCATAGGGAATAGGGTACACTACTTTAACCCAGGGCCCATAGGGAATAGGGTACACTACTTTAACCCAGGGCCCATAGGGAATAGGGTACACTACTTTAACCCAGGGCCCATAGGGAATAGGGTACACTACTTTAACCCAGGGCCCATAGGGAATAGGGTACACTACTTTAACCCAGGGCCCATAGGGAATAGGGTACACTACTTTAACCCAGGGCCCATAGGGAATAGGGTGCACTACTTTAACCCAGGGCCCATAGGGAATAGGGTGCACTACTTTAACCCAGGGCCCATAGGGAATAGGGTGCACTACTTTAACCCAGGGCCCATAGGGAATAGGGTACACTACTTTAACCCAGGGCCCATAGGGAATAGGGTGCACTACTTTAACCCAGGGCCCAAAGGGAATAGGGTACACTACTTTAACCCAGGGCCCATAGGGAATAGGGTACACTACTTTAACCCAGGGCCCATAGGGAATAGGGTGCACTACTTTAACCCAGGGCCCATAGGGAATAGGGTGCACTACTTTAACCCAGGGCCCATAGGGAATAGGGTGCACTACTTTAACCCAGGGCCCATAGGGAATAGGGTACACTACTTTGGACCAGTTGGATACATTATAATATTACCACTCTGCATGGATGTTTTTATTGTGTGTGTGTGTGTGTGTGGTGGAGGATAGAAGTGTGTGTGTGTGGTGGAGGATAGAAGTGTGTGTGTCTGTTGGAAGGGGGAGGTGTGTGTGTTGTGGAGGGGGAGGTGTGTGTGTGTGTGTGTGTGTGTGTGTGTGTGTGTGTGTGTGTGTGTGTGTGTGTGTGTGTGTGTGTGTGTGTGTGTGTGTGTGTGTGTGTGTGGTGGATGGTAGAAGTGTGTGTGTGTGTGTGTTGGAGGGGGAGGTGTGTGTGTTGTGGAGGGGGAGGTGTGTGTGTGTGTGTGTGTTGGAGGGGGGGGGTGTGTGTGTGTGTGTTGGAGGGGGAGGTGTGTGTGTGTGTGGAGGAGGGGTGGTGTGTGTGTTGTGGAGGGGGAGGTGTGTGTGTGTGTGTGTGTTGGAGGGGAGGTGTGTGTGTGTGTGTGTGTGGAGGGGGAGGTGTGTGTGTGTGTGTTGTTGAGGGGGAGGTGTGTGTGTGTTGGAGGGGAGGTGTGTGTGTGTTGGAGGGGAGGTGTGTGTGTGTGTGTTGTGGAGGGGGGAGGTGTGTGTGTGTGTGTGGAGGGGAGGTGTGTGTGTGTGTGGAGGGGGGTGTGTGTGTTTGTGTTGTGGAGGGGAGGTGTGTGTGTGTGTGTTGTGGAGGGGGAGGTGTGTGTGTGTGTTGGAGGGGAGGTGTGTGTGTTGGAGGGGAGGTGTGTGTGTGTGTGTTGGAGGGGAGGTGTGTGTGTGTTGGAGGGGGTGTGTGTGTGTGTGTGTGTGTGGAGGGGGGAGGTGTGTGTGTGTGTTGGAGGGGAGGTGTGTGTGTGTTGGAGGGGAGGTGTGTGTGTGTTGGAGGGGAGGTGTGTGTGTGTTGGAGGGGAGGTGTGTGTGTGTTGGAGGGGAGGTGTGTGTGTGTTGGAGGGGAGGTGTGTGTGTGTGTGTTGGAGGGGAGGTGTGTGTGTTTGTGTTGTGGAGGGGGAGGTGTGTGTGTGTGTTGTGGAGGGGGGAGGTGTGTGTGTGTGTGTTGGAGGGGGAGGTGTGTGTGTGTTGGAGGGGAGGTGTGTGTGTGTGTGTTGGAGGGGAGGTGTGTGTGTTGGAGGGGAGGTGTGTGTGTGTGTGTGTGGTGGATGGTAGAAGTGTGTGTGTGTGTTGGAGGGAGGTGTGTGTGTGTGTGTGTTGGAGGGGAGGTGTGTGTGTGTTGGAGGGGAGGTGTGTGTGTGTGGAGGGGGATGTGTGTGTGTTGGAGGGGAGGTGTGTGTGTGGAGGGGAGGTGTGTGTGTTGGAGGGGGAGGTGTGTGTGTTGGAGGGGAGGTGTGTGTGTTGTTGGGGGGAGGTGTGTGTGTTGGAGGGGAGGTGTGTGTGTGTGTGGAGGGGAGGTGTGTGTGTTGTGGAGGGGGAGGTGTGTGTGTTGTGGAGGGGAGGTGTGTGTGTGTGGAGGGGGAGGTGTGTGTGTGTGGAGGGGGGTGTGTGTGTTGTGGAGGGGAGGTGTGTGTGTGTGTTGGAGGGGGAGGTGTGTGTGTGTGTGGAGGGGGAGGTGTGTGTGTGTTGGAGGGGGAGGTGTGTGTGTGTTGGAGGGGGAGGTGTGTGTGTGTTGGAGGGGGAGTGTGTGTGTGTGTGGAGGGGGAGGTGTGTGTGTGTGGAGGGGAGGTGTGTGTGTTGGAGGGGAGGTGTGTGTGTGTTGGAGGGGAGGTGTGTGTGTTGGAGGGGAGGTGTGTGTGTTGGAGGGGGAGGTGTGTGTGTGTGGGAGGGGGAGGTGTGTGTGTGTTGGAGGGGGGAGGTGTGTGTGTGTTGGAGGGGGAGGTGTGTGTGTTGGAGGGGGAGGTGTGTGTGTTGTGGAGGAGGGGAGGTGTGTGTGTGTTGGAGGGGAGGTGTGTGTGTTGTGGAGGGGAGGTGTGTGTGTGTTGGAGGGGGAGGTGTGTGTGTTGGAGGGGGAGGTGTGTGTGTGTTGGAGGGGGGAGGTGTGTGTGTTGTGGAGGGGAGGTGTGTGTGTGTTGGAGGGGAGGTGTGTGTGTGTTGGAGGGGAGGTGTGTGTGTGTTGGAGGGGAGGTGTGTGTGTTGTGGAGGGGGAGGTGTGTGTGTTGTGGAGGGGAGGTGTGTGTGTGTTGGAGGAGGTGTGTGTGTGTTGGAGGGGAGGTGTGTGTGTTGGAGGGGAGGTGTGTGTGTTGGAGGGGAGGTGTGTGTGTTGTGGAGGGGAGGTGTGTGTGTGTTGGAGGGGAGGTGTGTGTGTGTTGGAGGAGGTGTGTGTGTTGGAGGGGAGTGTGTGTGTGTGTTGGAGGGGAGGTGTGTGTGTGTTGTGGAGGGGAGGTGTGTGTGTGTTGGAGGAGGTGTGTGTGTGTTGGAGGGGAGGTGTGTGTGTGTTGTGGAGGGGAGGTGTGTGTGTGTTGTGGAGGGGAGGTGTGTGTGTGTTGTGGAGGGGGAGGTGTGTGTGTGTGGAGGGGAGGTGTGTGTGTGTGTGTGTGTTGGAGGGAGGTGTGTGTGTGTTGTGGAGGGGAGGTGTGTGTGTGTTGTGGAGGGGAGGTGTGTGTGTGTGTGTGTTGGGAGGGGAGGTGTGTGTGTGTTGGAGGGGAGGTGTGTGTGTGTGTGGTTGGAGGTGTGTGTGTGTGTGGTTGGAGGTGTGTGTGTGTGTTGTGGAGGGGGAGGTGTGTGTGTGTGTGTGTGTTGGAGGAGGTGTGTGTGTGTTGTGGAGGGGGAGGTGTGTGTGTTGGAGGGGGAGGTGTGTGTGTGTTGTGGAGGGGGAGGTGTGTGTGTTGGAGGGGGAGGTGTGTGTGTGTTTTCTGTTTCAGCAGTGTGTTTTTTGCCCAGTACTCTCTGTCCAGCTCAGTGAATGTAAAGTGATTGCTGTCCCACATCATTTCCCTGCTACTCAGAAGGTATTTGTGTTGAACTCTCTGAAGCCCCTGGACTAAACAACTGTAGACACACACACACCTAAATACACACATGCAGTCACTCACACAGCTATTCACACACAGTTACTCACGCACGATCGCACGTACACACACGAACCCATAAGCAACACAGTTATGAAAACACACACACACACACGCTTCCCCCCCTCCTCAGACACACACACACACACACACACACACACACACACACACACACACACACACACACACACACACACACACACACACTTACCCCCCTCACACACACACGCACACACACACACACGCTTCCCCCCCTCCTCACACACACACACACATACACGTGTAAACAAATACTCCGTCTTCCTCCATCCAAGCCGTTGTCTTTAGAGACAGATGACAGAACCAATCGTGTATGGTATCCAACTCCCTTCAAATCAATAATTACCTCAGAGGGAATAAGGGAACTAAACAGTAACTTGCAAGTGGCTGCAGATGGAGGGGGGCAGTCCAGATTTAAGTTGAAACGGTATGTCTTTGCTGGTCCCCAGGACATCAGTAGATTACAAAAACTCAATACACGGAGTCTATGGAGCAGGAGCTCGAGTGTACGATCCCTGTAGTGTACGATCCCTGTAGTGTACGATCCCTGTAGTGTACGATCCCTGTAGTGTACGAACCCTGTAGTGTACGATCCCTGTAGTGTACGATCCCTGTAGCGTACGATCCCTGTAGCGTACGAACCCTGTAGCGTACGATCCCTGTAGTGTACGATCCCTGTAGTGTACGATCCCTGTAGTGTACGATCCCTGTAGTGTACGAACCCTGTAGTGTACGATCCCTGTAGTGTACGAACCCTGTAGTGTACGAACCCTGTAGTGTACGATCCCTGTAGTGTACGATCCCTGTAGTGTATGATCCCTGTAGTGTATGATCCCTGTAGTGTACGATCCCTGTAGTGTACGATCCCTGTAGTGTACGATCCCTGTAGTGTACGAACCCTGTAGTGTACGAACCCTGTAGTGTACGATCCCTGTAGTGTACGATCCCTGTAGTGTATGATCCCTGTAGTGTACGATACCTGTAGTGTACGATCCCTGTAGTGTACGATCCCTGTAGTGTACGATCCCTGTAGTGTACGAACCCTGTAGTGTACGATCCCTGTAGTGTACGATCCCTGTAGTGTACGATCCCTGTAGTGTACGAACCCTGTAGTGTACGATCCCTGTAGTGTATGATCCCTGTAGCGTACGAACCCTGTAGTGTATGATTCCTGTAGTGTATGATCCCTGTAGTGTACGAACCCTGTAGTGTATGATCCCTGTAGTGTACGATCCCTGTAGTGTACGAACCCTGTAGCGTACGATCCCTGTAGCGTACGATCCCTGTAGTGTATGTTCCCTGTAGTGTATGATCTCTGTAGTGTATGATCCCTGTAGTGTATGATCCCTGTAGCGTACGATCCCTGTAGTGTATGTTCCCTGTAGTGTACGATCCCTGTAGTGTACGATCCCTGTAGTGTACGAACCCTGTAGTGTACGAACCCTGTAGTGTACGAACCCTGTAGTGTACGAACCCTGTAGTGTATGATCCCTGTAGTGTACGATCCCTGTAGTGTACGAACCCTGTAGCGTACGATCCCTGTAGCGTACGATCCCTGTAGTGTATGATCCCTGTAGTGTATGATCCCTGTAGTGTATGATCCCTGTAGTGTATGATCCCTGTAGTGTACGAACCCTGTAGCGTACGATCCCTGTAGCGTACGATCCCTGTAGTGTATGATCCCTGTAGTGTACGATCCCTGTAGTGTACGATCCCTGTAGTGTACGATCCCTGTAGTGTATGTTCCCTGACAGAAACTACCATATGAATGAGTTAAATAGCCATTACTATTTATAATGAATCACATCATGGGTGAGTGAGGTCACCGTTCATCAAATAATACAACAACAAAATAAATAAAAAGTTTCTAGAAATCGAAAGTAATCCGACGATGGTTTACTTCACCATGTTTTTTTCTGCATCATGGACAATGACCCCAAGCATACTTCTGCATCATGGACAATGACCCCAAGCATACTTCTGCATCATGGACAATGACCCCAAGCATACCTCTGCATCATGGACAATGACCCCAAGCATACTTCTGCATCATGGACAATGACCCCAAGCATACTTCTGCATCATGGACAATGACCCCAAGCATACTTCTGCATCATGGACAATGACCCCAAGCATACTTCTGCATCATGGACAATGACCCCAAGCATACTTCTGCATCATGGACAATGACCCCAAGCATACTTCTGCATCATGGACAATGACCCCAAGCATACTTCTGCATCATGGACAATGACCCCAAGCATACTTCTGCATCATGGACAATGACCCCAAGCATACTTCTGCATCATGGACAATGACCCCAAGCATACTTCTGCATCATGGACAATGACCCCAAGCATACTTCTGCATCATGGACAATGACCCCAAGCATACTTCTGCATCATGGACAATGACCCCAAGCATACTTCTGCATCATGGACAATGACCCCAAGCATACTTCTGCATCATGGACAATGACCCCAAGCATACTTCTGCATCATGGACAATGACCCCAAGCATACTTCTGCATCATGGACAATGACCCCAAGCATACTTCTGCATCATGGACAATGACAATGACCCCATGGACAATGACCCTTGTACTTCTGCATCATGGACAATGACCCCAAGCATACTTCTGCATCATGGACAATGACCCCAAGCATACTTCTGCATCATGGACAATGACCCCAAGCATACCTCTGCATCATGGACAATGACCCCAAGCATACTTCTGCATCATGGACAATGACCCCAAGCATACTTCTGCATCATGGACAATGACCCCAAGCATACTTCTGCATCATGGACAATGACCCCAAGCATACTTCTGCATCATGGACAATGACCCCAAGCATACTTCTGCATCATGGACAATGACCCCAAGCATACTTCTGCATCATGGACAATGACCCCAAGCATACTTCTGCATCATGGACAATGACCCCAAGCATACCTCTGCATCATGGACAATGACCCCAAGCATACTTCTGCATCATGGACAATGACCCCAAGCATACTTCTGCATCATGGACAATGACCCCAAGCATACTTCTGCATCATGGACAATGACCCCAAGCATACTTCTGCATCATGGACAATGACCCCAAGCATACTTCTGCATCATGGACAATGACCCCAAGCATACTTCTGCATCATGGACAATGACCCCAAGCATACTTCTGCATCATGGACAATGACCCCAAGCATACTTCTGCATCATGGACAATGACCCCAAGCATACTTCTGCATCATGGACAATGACCCCAAGCATACTCATGGACTGCATCATGGACAATGACCCCAAGCATACTTCTGCATCATGGACAATGACCCCAAGCATACCTCTGCATCATGGACAATGACCCCAAGCATACTTCTGCATCATGGACAATGACCCCAAGCATACTTCTGCATCATGGACAATGACCCCAAGCATACTTCTGCATCATGGACAATGACCCCAAGCATACTTCTGCATCATGGACAATGACCCCAAGCATACTTCTGCATCATGGACAATGACCCCAAGCATACTTCTGCATCATGGACAATGACCCCAAGCATACTTCTGCATCATGGACAATGACCCCAAGCATACTTCTGCATCATGGACAATGACCCCAAGCATACTTCTGCATCATGGACAATGACCCCAAGCATACTTCTGCATCATGGACAATGACCCCAAGCATACTTCTGCATCATGGACAATGACCCCAAGCATACTTCTGCATCATGGACAATGACCCCAAGCATACTTCTGCATCATGGACAATGACCCCAAGCATACCTCTGCATCATGGACAATGACCCCAAGCATACTTCTGCATCATGGACAATGACCCCAAGCATACTTCTGCATACTTCTGCATCATGGACAATGACCCCAAGCATACTTCTGCATCATGGACAATGACCCCAAGCATACTTCTGCATCATGGACAATGACCCCAAGCATGACTTCTGCATCATGGACAATGACCCCAAGCATACTTCTGCATCATGGACAATGACCCCAAGCATACCTCTGCATCATGGACAATGACCCCAAGCATACTTCTGCATCATGGACAATGACCCCAAGCATACTTCTGCATCATGGACAATGACCCCAAGCATACTTCTGCATCATGGACAATGACCCCAAGCATACTTCTGCATCATGGACAATGACCCCAAGCATACTTCTGCATCATGGACAATGACCCCAAGCATACTTCTGCATCATGGACAATGACCCCAAGCATACTTCTGCATCATGGACAATGACCCCAAGCATACTCTGCATCATGGACAATGACCCCAAGCATACTTCTGCATCATGGACAATGACGATCCAAGCATACTTCTGCATCATGGACAATGACCCCAAGCATACTTCTGCATCATGGACAATGACCCCAAGCATACTTCTGCATCATGGACAATGACCCCAAGCATACTTCTGCATCATGGACAATGACCCCAAGCATACTTCTGCATCATGGACAATGACCCCAAGCATACCTCTGCATCATGGACAATGACCCCAAGCATACTTCTGCATCATGGACAATGACCCCAAGCATACTTCTGCATCATGGACAATGACCCCAAGCATACTTCTGCATCATGGACAATGACCCCAAGCATACTTCTGCATCATGGACAATGACCCCAAGCATACTTCTGCATCATGGACAATGACCCCAAGCATACTTCTGCATCATGGACAATGACCCCAAGCATACTTCTGCATCATGGACAATGACCCCAAGCATACTTCTGCATCATGGACAATGACCCCAAGCATACTTCTGCATCATGGACAATGACCCCAAGCATACTTCTGCATCATGGACAATGACCCCAAGCATACTTCTGCATCATGGACAATGACCCCAAGCATACTTCTGCATCATGGACAATGACCCCAAGCATACTTCTGCATCATGGACAATGACCCCAAGCATACTTCTGCATCATGGACAATGACCCCAAGCATACTTCTGCATCATGGACAATGACCCCAAGCATACTTCTGCATCATGGACAATGACCCCAAGCATACTTCTGCATCATGGACAATGACCCCAAGCATACTTCTGCATCATGGACAATGACCCCAAGCATACTTCTGCATCATGGACAATGACCCCAAGCATACTTCTGCATCATGGACAATGACCCCAAGCATACTTCTGCATCATGGACAATGACCCCAAGCATACTTCTGCATCATGGACAATGACCCCAAGCATACTTCTGCATCATGGACAATGACCCCAAGCATACTTCTGCATCATGGACAATGACCCCAAGCATACTTCTGCATCATGGACAATGACCCCAAGCATACTTCTGCATCATGGACAATGACCCCAAGCATACTTCTGCATCATGGACAATGACCCCAAGCATACTTCTGCATCATGGACAATGACCCCAAGCATACCTCTGCATCATGGACAATGACCCCAAGCATACTTCTGCATCATGGACAATGACCCCAAGCATACTTCTGCATCATGGACAATGACCCCAAGCATACTTCTGCATCATGGACAATGACCCCAAGCATACTTCTGCATCATGGACAATGACCCCAAGCATACTTCTGCATCATGGACAATGACCCCAAGCATACTTCTGCATCATGGACAATGACCCCAAGCATACTTCTGCATCATGGACAATGACCCCAAGCATACTTCTGCATCATGGACAATGACCCCAAGCATACTTCTGCATCATGGACAATGACCCCAAGCATACTTCTGCATCATGGACAATGACCCCAAGCATACTTCTGCATCATGGACAATGACCCCAAGCATACTTCTGCATCATGGACATCATGGACAATGACCCCAAGCATACTTCTGCATCATGGACAATGACCCCAAGCATACTTCTGCATCATGGACAATGACCCCAAGCATACTTCTGCATCATGGACAATGACCCCAAGCATACTTCTGCATCATGGACAATGACCCCAAGCATACTTCTGCATCATGGACAATGACCCCAAGCATACTTCTGCATCATGGACAATGACCCCAAGCATACTTCTGCATCATGAACAATGACCCCAAGCATACTTCTGCATCATGGACAATGACCCCAAGCATACTTCTGCATCATGGACAATGACCCCAAGCATACTTCAAAGTTGTGGCAAAATGGCTTAAGGACAACAAAGTCAAGGTATTGGAGTGGCCATCACAAAGCCTATAGAACATGTGTGGAGAGAACTGAAAAAGCGTGTGCGAGCAAGGAAGCCTACAAGCCTGACTTATTTACACCAGCTCTGTCAGGTGGAATGGGACAAAACTCACCCAACTTTCTGAATATATGTCAACTTCTGACCCACTGGGAATGTGATGAAATAAATAAAACCTGAAATAAATAATTCTCTCTACTATTATTCTGCTTTTATTTCACATTCTCAAAATAAAGTGGTGATCCTAACTGACCTAAAGACAGGGATTTTTTTACTTGGTTTAGATGTCAGGAATTGGGAAAGACTGAGTTGAAATGTATTTGGCTAAGGTGTATCCTACAAGGTGATCTGGATGCTCTCCATAGCTACCATCTCCATAGATACCATCTCCATAGCTATTATTGTTAACATAATAAGAGGAAACTGGGAAGACTGCGAACCAGGCAGACTATGGACCAGGCAGACTATGGACCAGGTAGACTATACACCAGGCAGACTATAGACCAGCAGACTGTGAATCAGGCAGACTATAGACCAGACAGATTATCGACCAGGCAGACTCTAGACCAGGCAGACTATAGACCAGCAGACTATAGACCAGCAGACTATAGACCAGGCAGACTATAGACCAGGCAGACTATAGACCAGCAGACTATAGACCAGGCAGACTATGGACCAGGCAGACTATGGACCAGGCAGTCTATAGACCAGGCAGACTATATACCAGCAGACTATGGACCAGGAAGTGGACCAGGCATATGGACCAGGCAGACTATGGACCAGGCAGACTATGGACCAGGCAGACTATGGACCAGGCAGACTATGGACAAGGCAGACTATAGACCAGGCAGACTATAGACCAGGCAGACTATGGACCAGGCAGACTATGGACCAGGCAGACTATGGACCAGGCAGACTATGGACCAGCAGACTATAGACCAGGCAGACTATGGACCAGGCAGACTATAGACCAGGCAGACTATTGACCAGCAGACTATGGACCAGGCAGACTATGGACCAGGCAGACTATGGACCAGGCAGACTATGGACCAGACAGACCAGGCAGACTATGGACCAGGCAGACTATGGACCAGCAGACTATAGACCAGGCAGACTATGGACCAGGCAGACTATGCACCAGGCAGACTATAGACCAGGCAGACTATAGACCAGGCAGACTATGGACCAGGCAGACTATGCACCAGGCAGACTATAGACCAGGCAGACTATGGACCAGGCAGACTATGGACCAGGCAGACTATGGACCAGGCAGACTATAGACCAGGCAGACTATAGACCAGGCAGACTATGGACCAGGCAGACTATAGACCAGGCAGACTATAGACCAGGCAGACTATAGACCAGGCAGACTATGGACCAGGCAGACTATAGACCAGGCAGACTATAGACCAGGCAGACTATAGACCAGGCAGACTATAGACCAGGCAGACTATGGACCAGGCAGACTATAGACCAGGCAGACTATAGACCAGGCAGACTATAGACCAGGCACCACCAGGCAGACTATGGACCAGGCAGACTATAGACCAGGCAGACTATAGACCAGGCAGACTATGGACCAGGCAGACTATAGACCAGGCAGACTATAGACCAGGCAGACTATAGACCAGGCAGACTATGCACCAGGCAGACTATAGACCAGGCAGACTATGCACCAGGCAGACTATAGACCAGGCAGACTATAGACCAGGCAGACTATAGACCAGGCAGACTATAGACCAGGCAGACTATAGACCAGGCAGACTATGGACCAGGCAGACTATAGACCAGGCAGACTATAGACCAGGCAGACTATAGACCAGGCAGACTATAGACCAGGCAGACTATAGACCAGGCAGACTATAGACCAGGCAGACTATGGACCAGGCAGACTATAGACCAGGCAGACTATAGACCAGGCAGACTATAGACCAGGCAGACTATAGACCAGGCAGACTATGGACCAGGCAGACTATAGACCAGGCAGACTATAGACCAGGCAGACTATGGACCAGGCAGACTATAGACCAGGCAGACTATAGACCAGGCAGACTATGCACCAGGCAGACTATGCACCAGGCAGACTATAGACCAGGCAGACTATGCACCAGGCAGACTATAGACCAGGCAGACTATAGACCAGGCAGACTATGCACCAGGCAGACTATGCACCACACTGAACCAGATGTTTTGGGATGCTTTTGTGCTGATGTTGCTGCTGTTTAAATACCAATTTCTCCTCCCAACAAATAGAGAGTGTGGATGCAGAAATGGCTACAGTGGTGATGATGATAGATGCTTTGTGTTTATTAAACTCTCATCTACACTCAAAATAAAAAAGAGAAAAAGACAATCTCCCCCCGGAGTTGAAGGAAAACAAATGGAGGGAACCATCGCTGTGGGTCCCAAATGACAACCTATTCCCTAAATTATAGCTCTATGGGGCCCTGGTCAAAAGTAGTGCACTATATAGGGAACATGATGCCATTTGGGACACTGTTAGAGTTCAGTGTTATAGTTGTGCTGGGATGTGCTGAGTGTTCACTTCAGCCTGCTGCTGCCTGGCCTCATAGGGCCGCATCCCAAATGGAACCATGTGCTCTTTATAGTGCCCTTGTTTTGACCAGGGCCCATAGAGCTCTGGCCAAAAGTAGTGCACTATGTCAGGAATAGGGTGCAATTAGGGACGGAGGTCCAGTCCACTAGACCAAACATGATGTCACACACCCTACAGTAACGGAATGTGCTCTCTCGTTGTCTCTCTCTCTCTCCTGTGAGTGTGTGTGTGAGTGTGAGTGTGTGTGTATGTGTTGCCTGGGTCAGTGGTGTGTGTGTGTGTGTGTGTGTGTGTGTGTGTGTGTGTGTGTGTGTGTGTGTGTGTGTGTGTGTGTGTGTGTGTGTGTGTGTGTGTGTGTGTGTGTGTGTGTGTGTGTGTGTGTGTGTGTGTGTGTGTGTGTGTGTGTGTGTGTGTGTGTTTATAGTCATCTACATTGCAGCTCTCAGGGCTATTCCTATTACTGATTACATCAACAGTCCATTATTAAACAAAATGTAATATGTATTTGTTATATTTATTGACCCTTATTTTACCAGGTAAATCAGTGTTTCCCAAACTCAGTCCTGGGGACCGCAAAGGGTGCACGTTTTCGTTTTTTGCCCTAGCACTACACAGCTCATTATAATAATCAAAGCTTGCTGATGAGTTCATCATTTGTAATCAGCAGTGGAGTGTTAGGGCAAAAAACTAAACATGCACCGAGGACTGAGTTTGGGAAACACTGTGGTAAAAACACATGATCTTTTACAGCAACGATCTGGGGAAGAGTTAAAGTGGAGAGAGGATGAATGAGACAATTGGAAGCTGGGGATGATTAGGTGGCCATGATGGTAATTCCCAAGGGTTAGGGGCTGTCATTATCTATATTACAGTGTGATGGTACAGTAATCCCCAAGGGATAGGGGCTGTCATTATCTATATTACAGTGTGATGGTACAGTAATCCCCAAGGGTTAGGGGCTGTCATTATCTATATTACAGTGTGATGTTACAGTAATCCCCAAGGGTTAGGGGCTGTCATTATCTATATTACAGTGTGATGGTAATCCCCAAGGGATAGGGGCTGTCATTGTCTATATTACAGTGTGATGGTACAGTAATCCCCAAGGGTTAGGGGCTGTCATTATCTATATTACAGTGTGATGTAATCCCCAAGGGATAGGGTCTGTCCTTATCTATATTACAGTGTGATGGTACAGTAATCGCCAAGGGTTAGGGGCTGTCATTATCTATATTACAGTGTGATGGTAATCCCCAAGGGTTAGGGGCTGTCATTATCTATATTACAGTGTGATGGTAATCCCCAAGGGTTAGGGGCTGTCATTATCTATATTACAGTGTGATGGTAATCCCCAAGGGTTAGGGGCTGTCATTATCTATATTACAGTGTGATGGTAATCCCCAAGGGTTAGGGGCTGTCATTATCTATATTACAGTGTGATGTAATCCCCAAGGGTTAGGGGCTGTCATTATCTATATTACAGTGTGATGGTAATCCCAAGGGTTAGGGGCTGTCATTATCTATATTACAGTGTGATGGTACAGTAATCCCCAAGGGTTAGGGCTGTCATTATCTATATAACAGTGTGATGGTACAGTAATCCCCAAGGGTTAGGGGCTGTCATTATCTATATAACAGTGTGATGGTACAGTAATCCCCAAGGTTAGGGGCTGTCATTATCTATATTTCAGTGTGATGGTACAGTAATCCCCAAGGGTTAGGGGCTGTCATTATCTATATTACAGTGTGATGTAATCCCCAAGGGATAGGGTCTGTCCTTATCTATATAACAGTGTGATGGTAATCCCCAAGGGTTAGGGGCTGTCATTATCTATATTACAGTGTGTTGGTAATCCCCAAGGGATAGGGGCTGTCATTATCTATATTACAGTGTGATGGTAATCCCCAAGGGTTAGGGGCTGTCATTATCTATATTACAGTGTGATGGTACAGTAATCCCCAAGGGATAGGGTCTGTCATTATCTACAGTACTGTGTGATGTAATCCCCAAGGGATAGGGGCTGTCATTATCAATATTACAGTGTGATGGTAATCCCCAAGGGATAGGGGCTGTCATTATCTATATTACAGTGTGATGGTAATCCCCAAGGGATAGGGGCTGTCATTATCTATATTACAGTGTGATGGTACAGTAATCCCCAAGGGATAGGGGCTGTCATTATCTATATTACAGTGTGATGGTAATCCCCAAGGGTTAGGGGCTGTCATTATCTATATAACAGTGTGATGGTACAGTAATCCCCAAGGGTTAGGGGCTGTCATTATCTATATAACAGTGTGATGGTACAGTAATCCCCAAGGGTTAGGGGCTGTCATTATCTATATTACAGTGTGATGGTACAGTAATCCCCAAGGGATAGGGGCTGTCATTATCTATATTACAGTGTGATGTAATCCCCAAGGGTTAGGGGCTGTCATTATCTATATTACAGTGTGATGTAATCCCCAAGGGATAGGGGCTGTCATTATCTATAGTACAGTGTGATGGTACAGTAATCCCCAAGGGATAGGGGCTGTCATTATCTATATTACAGTGTGATAGTAATCCCCAAGGGTTAGGGGCTGTCATTATCTATATTACAGTGTGATGGTTCAGCAATCCCCAAGGGATAGGGTCTGTCATTATCAATATTACAGTGTGATGTAATCCCCAGGGGTTAGGGGCTGTCATTATCTATATTACAGTGTGATGTAATCCCCAAGGGTTAGGGGCTGTCATTATGTATATTACAGTGTGATAGTAATAGTGGGCCTAGCGGTAAAGAGAAGGTAGCCTAGTGGTTAAGGGCAGGTAGCCTAGTGGTAAAGAGCAGGTAGCCTAGTGGTTAAGTGCAGGTAGCCTAGCGGTAAAGAGCAGGTAGTCTAGTGGTTAAGAGCAGGTAGCCTAGTGGTAAAGAGCAGGTAGCCTAGCGGTAAAGAGCAGGTAGCCTAGCGGTAAAGAGCAGGTAGCCTAGTGGTTAAGTGCAGGTAGCCTAGCGGTAAAGAGCAGGTAGTCTAGTGGTTAAGAGCAGGTAGCCTAGCGGTAAAGAGCAGGTAGCCTAGCGGTAAAGAGCAGGTAGCCTAGCGGTAAAGAGCAGGTAGTCTAGTGGTAAAGAGCAGGTAGCCTAGCGGTCAAGAGCAGGTAGCCTAGCGGTAAAGAGCAGGTAGCCTAGCGGTAAAGAGCAGGTAGCCTCGTGGTAAAGAGCAGGTAGCCTAGTGGTTAAGGGCAGGTAGCCTAGCGGTTAAGGGCAGGTAGCCTAGTGGTAAAGAGCAGGTAGCCTAGTGGTTAAGGGCAGATAGCCTAGCGGTAAAGGGCAGGTAGTCTAGTGGTTAAGGGCAGGTAGCCTTGTGGTTAAGAGCACCTAGCCTAGCGGTAAAGGGCAGGTAGCCTAGCGTTTGAACCCCAGGCAGGTAGCCTAGAAGACTAGACAGGTTGAACCCCAGGGCAGGTAGCCTAGACAGTTTGAACAGGTAGCCAGTCAGTTACAGGGCAGGTAGACTAGCAGTTTGAAGGGCAGTCAGTTCCAATCAGAAGACTAGGGCAGTTTGCCCCAGTCAGTTACAATCAGAAGACTAGACAGTTTGCCTAGCAGTTACAATCAGGTAGCCTAGACAGTTTGAAGGTAGCCAGTCAGTTACAATCAGGTAGACCTGAAAGGTTACAATCAGTTAGAATTTGACCGAGGTTACAACAGAAGAGAGAGTGATTATTAGCTATGTGATATTTTGACTGTGAGAAGAAAAGAGAATGTGTGATTATGTGATGTCTCTGTTAAAACAGCATGATGTTCTTCAGCTTGTCATGTCTGGTTCGTCTGATAACAGCAAATGTGTTGTTTAGAACAATGCTAGTGTTGCCATGTGTCTGTGATTGGAGTGTGAGACATCTGCAGTGAAAAGTTACAATCAGAAGACTAGACAGTTTGAACCCCAGTCAGTTACAATCAGAAGACTAGACAGTTTGAACCCCAGTCAGTTACAATCAGAAGACTAGACAGTTTGAACCCCAGTCAGTTACAATCAGAAGACTAGACAGTTTGAACCCCAGTCAGTTACAATCAGAAGACTAGACAGTTTGAACCCCAGTCAGTTACAATCAGAAGACTAGACAGTTTGAACTCCAGTCAGTTACAATCAGAGGACTAGACAGTTTGAACTCCAGTCAGTTACAATCAG
This sequence comes from Oncorhynchus keta, assembly GCF_023373465.1. Taxonomy (NCBI): domain Eukaryota; kingdom Metazoa; phylum Chordata; class Actinopteri; order Salmoniformes; family Salmonidae; genus Oncorhynchus; species Oncorhynchus keta. The sequence continues at coordinate 138,926 of NW_026277406.1, read as the reverse complement.
AAGACTAGACAGTTTGAACAATTACAATCAGAAGACTAGACAGTCTGAACCCCAGTCAGTTACAATCAGAAGACTAGACAGTTTGAACCCCAGTCAGTTACAATCAGAAGACTAGACAGTTTGAACTCCAGTCAGTTACAATCAGAAGACTAGACAGTTTGAACTCCAGTCAGTTACAATCAGAAGACTAGACAGTTTGAACTCCAGTCAGTTACAATCAGAAGACTAGACAGTTTGAACCCCAGTCAGTTACAATCAGAAGACTAGACAGTTTGAACCCCAGTCAGTTACAATCAGAAGACTAGACAGTTTGAACCCCAGTCAGTTACAATCAGAAGACTAGACAGTTTGAACCCCAGTCAGTTACAATCAGAAGACTAGACAGTTTGAACTCCAGTCAGTTACAATCAGAAGACTAGACAGTTTGAACTCCAGTCAGTTACAATCAGAAGACTAGACAGTTTGAACCCCAGTCAGTTCCAATCAGAAGTTGAGTGGATCAGAATTAGAATAAAATAGTTAATTCTGATTCCATCACCATGGAGATCTGAGTTCTCAAGGCTGAGATGTACATCACCAGTCCAGGGGAAAACAGAGCAATGAACCTCTGACTAAACCACCACCACAAGGCCCCACACAAACACTGCCTGTCAACTCTGTGATGAAACATGGAGGGTGACCGAAACCGGCTGACCACCCTCTGCCATAGGCTGATTACTGGTCAGTGTTTACAACAACAAGCTTGAGCAGTGGTCAGAGTGAATGTCGTCTTCTAAGTAGTCCTGCTGTGACTGCAGTAGGGTCATCTAAGACCCTCAAATAGGAGTTAGGACAGTTAATTTCCTAGCTAGCAAATACACACACACACCTCTAAGACCTGTAAAGAGGGCTTTGGACAGTAAATTTCCTCTTGAGGCGCGCACACACACACACACACACACACACACACACACACACACACACACACACACACACACACACACACACACACACACACACACACACACACACACACACACACACACACACACACACACACACACACACACACACACACACACACACACACACACACACACACACACACACACACACACACACACACACACACACACACACACACACACACACACACACACACACACACAATCTGAAGTGATGTAGAAGTGACAGCATTGACCCCAGCCCCCCCTCACCTCTCAGTAAGAGTGTTAAAACAAAAAGGGCTCAGGTGCTTGCATTCCAAATGGCACCCTGTTCCCTGGATAGTGTACTACTTTTGATTAGATCCCTATGGGGCCCTGGTCAAAAGTAGTGCACTATAAAGGGAACAGGGTGGCATTTGGGACAGAGCCAGAGATGAAAGAAGAGAGCTGGCCATTGATGGAGAGGAATTAGACAGGAAGAAAAGGGGATTGTGTTGTAAGTGGACTCGTTTATCCCTTAGCACTTTGAGGTCGGCACTCATCCCGTCTGTTCGCAGTGACAGCAGACGATATTTGAGTGCCTTAAAACGCTTTGACATTTCCAGGAAACGATGTCTTGAAGACGCTCGCCCAAGGGTGGTGATGGTAAAAAGGGGGTAATTCAAAATTCACACATCTGAGGCAAGAGAACGTAGGGTAATAATTGGTTAGACCAGAGAGAGAGATAGAGAGAGAGAGACAGGTGGGTGAAGGAGGTGTGATTGTGATTGTCAGTGACCCAACAAATTGGGGTGAAGCACTATGTTAATGGTTAGGTTGTTTCGCGTTGATACCAGAGGTTTTTTGTAAGGCAGAGTACACGCTACTGTCAGTGAACTGTCAAAGTCACGAACGTGGACCAGAGGTTTTTTGTAAGGCAGAGTACACGCTACTGTCAGTGAACTGTCAAAGTCACGAACGTGGACCAGAGGTTTTTTGTAAGGCAGAGTACACGCTACTGTCAGTGAACTGTCAAAGTCACGAACGTGGACCAGAGGTTTTTTGTAAGGCAGAGTACACGCTACTGTCAGTGAACTGTCAAAGTCACGAACGTGGACCAGAGGTTTTTTGTAAGGCAGAGTACACGCTACTGTCAGTGAACTGTCAAAGTCACGAACGCGGACCAGAGGTTTTTTGTAAGGCAGAGTACACGCTACTGTCAGTGAACTGTCAAAGAAACGACACAAGTGTGTCTTTATGTCATCAGTGTTACAGTATTACATCGTATTACTACGGTGTGTTATTACAGCAAAATACTGCATCAATGAACAACCGTTTAAACTGTACAGTTACAGTAGTTGGTCTGTAACGTGTCATTACAGTAGTTGGTCTGTAACGTGTCATTACAGTAGTTGGTCTGTAACTGTCAACAGAAACGTGTCATTACAGTAGTGGTCTTTATGTCATTACAGTAGTTGGTCAGTATTACACAGTAGTTGGTCTGTAACGTGTCATTACAGCAAAATCTGTAACGTGTCATTACAGTAGTTGGTCTGTAACCGTCATTACAGTAGTTGGTCTGTAACGTGTCATTACAGTAGTTGGTCTGTAACGTGTCACTACAGTAGTTGGTCTGTAACGTGTCATTACAGTAGTTGGTCTGTAACGTGTCATTACAGTAGTTGGTCTGTAACGTGTCATTACAGTAGTTGGTCTGTAACGTGTCACTACAGTAGTTGGTCTGTAACGTGTCATTACAGTAGTTGGTCTGTAACGTGTCATTACAGTAGTTGGTCTGTAACGTGTCATTACAGTAGTTGGTCTGTAACGTGTCACTACAGTAGTTGGTCTGTAACGTCATTACAGTAGTTGGTCTGTAACTTACAGTAGTTGGTCTGTAACGTGTCATTACAGTAGTTGGTCTGTAACGTGTCATTACAGTAGTTGGTCTGTAACGTGTCATTACAGTAGTTGGTCTGTAACGTGTCATTACAGTAGTTGGTCTGTAACGTGTCATTACAGTAGTTGGTCTGTAACGTGTCATTACAGTAGTTGGTCTGTAACGTGTCATTACAGTAGTTGGTCTGTAACGTGTCATTACAGTAGTTGGTCTGTAACGTGTCATTACAGTAGTTGGTCTGTAACGTGTCACTACAGTAGTTGGTCTGTAACGTGTCATTACAGTAGTTGGTCTGTAACGTGTCATTACAGTAGTTGGTCTGTAACGTGTCATTACAGTAGTTGGTCTGTAACGTGTCATTACAGTAGTTGGTCTGTAATGTGTCATTACAGTAGTTGGTCTGTAACGTGTCATTACAGTAGTTGGTCTGTAACGTGTCATTACAGTAGTTGGTCTGTAACGTGTCATTACAGTAGTTGGTCTGTAACGTGTCATTACAGTAGTTGGTCTGTAACGTGTCATTACAGTAGTTGGTCTGTAACGTGTCATTACAGTAGTTGGTCTGTAACGTGTCATTACAGTAGTTGGTCTGTCATTACAGTAGTTGGTCTGTAACGTCATTACAGTAGTTGGTCTGTAGTGTGGTCTGTAACGTGTCATTACAGTAGTTGGTCTGTAACGTCATTACAGTAGTTGGTCTGTAACTGTCATTACAGTAGTTGGTCTGTAACGTGTCATTACAGTAGTTGGTCTGTAACGTGTCATTACAGTAGTTGGTCTGTAACGTGTCATTACAGTAGTTGGTCTGTAACGTGTCATTACAGTAGTTGGTCTGTAACGTGTCATTACAGTAGTTGGTCTGTAACGTGTCATTACAGTAGTTGGTCTGTAACGTGTCATTACAGTAGTTGGTCTGTAACGTGTCATTACAGTAGTTGGTCTGTAACGTGTCATTACAGTAGTTGGTCTGTAACGTGTCATTACAGTAGTTGGTCTGTAACGTGTCATTACAGTAGTTGGTCTGTAACGTGTCATTACAGTAGTTGGTCTGTAACGTGTCATTACAGTAGTTGGTCTGTAACGTGTAGTTGGTCTGTTCACAGTAGTTGGTCTGTAACGTGTCATTACAGTAGTTGGTCTGTAACGTGTCATTACAGTAGTTGGTCTGTAACGTGTCATTACAGTAGTTGGTCTGTAACGTGTCATTACAGTAGTTGGTCTGTAACAGTAGTGGTCTGTATTACAGTAGTTGGTCTGTAACGTGTCATTACTGTAGTTAGTAGTTGGTCTGTAACGTGTCATTACAGTAGTTGGTCTGTAACGTGTCATTACAGTAGTTGGTCTGTAACGTGTCATTACAGTAGTTGGTCTGTCAACAGTAGTTGGTCTGTAATTCACAGTAGTTGGTCTGTAACGTGTCATTACAGTAGTTGGTCTGTAACGTGTCATTACAGTAGTTGGTCTGTAACGTGTCATTACAGTAGTTGGTCTGTAACGTGTCATTACAGTAGTTGGTCTGTAACGTGTCATTACAGTAGTTGGTCTGTAACGTGTCATTACAGTAGTTGGTCTGTAACGTGTCATTACAGTAGTTGGTCTGTAACGTGTCATTACAGTAGTTGGTCTGTAACGTGTCATTACAGTAGTTGGTCTGTAACGTGTCATTACAGTAGTTGGTCTGTAACGTGTCATTACAGTAGTTGGTCTGTAACGTGTCATTACAGTAGTTGGTCTGTAACGTGTCATTACAGTAGTTGGTCTGTAACGTGTCATTACAGTAGTTGGTCTGTAACGTGTCATTACAGTAGTTGGTCTGTAACGTGTCATTACAGTAGTTGGTCTGTAACGTGTCATTACAGTAGTTGGTCTGTAACGTGTCATTACAGTAGTTGGTCTGTAACGTGTCATTACAGTAGTTGGTCTGTAACGTGTCATTACAGTAGTTGGTCTGTAACGTGTCATTACAGTAGTTGGTCTGTAACGTGTCATTACAGTAGTTGGTCTGTAACGTGTCATTACAGTAGTTGGTCTGTAACGTGTCATTACAGTAGTTGGTCTGTAACGTGTCATTACAGTAGTTGGTCTGTAACGTGTCATTACAGTAGTTGGTCTGTAACGTGGTCTGTAGTTGGTCTAACGGTCTGTAACGTGTCATTACAGTAGTTGGTCTGTAACGTGTCATTACAGTAGTTGGTCTGTAACGTGTCATTACAGTAGTTGGTCTGTAACGTGTCATTACAGTAGTTGGTCTGTAACGTGTCATTACAGTAGTTGGTCTGTAACGTGTCATTACAGTAGTTGGTCTGTAACGTGTCATTACAGTAGTTGGTCTGTAACGTGTCATTACAGTAGTTGGTCTGTAACGTGTCATTACAGTAGTTGGTCTGTAACGTGTCATTACAGTAGTTGGTCTGTAACGTAGTTGGTCTGTCATTACAGTAGTTGGTCTGTAACGTGTCATTACAGTAGTTGGTCTGTAACGTGTCATTACAGTAGTTGGTCTGTAACGTGTCATTACAGTAGTTGGTCTGTAACGTGTCATTACAGTAGTTGGTCTGTAACGTGTCATCACTACAGTAGTTGGTCTGTAACGTGTCATTACAGTAGTTGGTCTGTAACGTGTCATTACAGTAGTTGGTCTGTAACGTGTCATTACAGTAGTTGGTCTGTAACGTGTCATTACAGTAGTTGGTCTGTAACGTGTCATTACAGTAGTTGGTCTGTAACGTGTCATTACAGTAGTTGGTCTGTAACGTGTCATTACAGTAGTTGGTCTGTAACGTGTCATTACAGTAGTTGGTCTGTAACGTGTCATTACAGTAGTTGGTCTGTAACGTGTCATTACAGTAGTTGGTCTGTCATTACAGTAGTTGGTCTGTAACGTGTCATTACAGTAGTTGGTCTGTAACGTGTCATTACAGTAGTTGGTCTGTAACGTGTCATTACAGTAGTTGGTCTGTAACGTGTCATTACAGTAGTTGGTCTGTAACGTGTCATTACAGTAGTTGGTCTGTAACGTGTCATTACAGTAGTTGGTCTGTAACGTGTCATTACAGTAGTTGGTCTGTAACGTGTCATTACAGTAGTTGGTCTGTAACGTCTGTAACGTGTCATTACAGTAGTTGGTCTGTAACGTGTCATTACAGTAGTTGGTCTGTAACGTGTCACTACAGTAGTTGGTCTGTAACGTGTCATTACAGTAGTTGGTCTGTAACGTGTCATTACAGTAGTTGGTCTGTAACGTGTCATTACAGTAGTTGGTCTGTAACGTGTCATTACAGTAGTTGGTCTGTAACGTGTCATTACAGTAGTTGGTCTGTAACGTGTCATTACAGTAGTTGGTCTGTAACGTGTCACTACAGTAGTAGTTGGTCTGTAATGTGTCATTACAGTAGTTGGTCTGTAACGTGTCATTACAGTAGTTGGTCTGTAACGTGTCATTACAGTAGTTGGTCTGTAACGTGTCATTACAGTAGTTGGTCTGTAACGTGTCATTACAGTAGTTGGTCTGTAACGTGTCATTACAGTAGTTGGTCTGTAACGTGTCATTACAGTAGTTGGTCTGTAACGTGTCATTACAGTAGTTGGTCTGTAACGTGTCATTACAGTAGTTGGTCTGTAACGTGTCATTACAGTAGTTGGTCTGTAACGTGTCATTACAGTAGTTGGTCTGTAACGTGTCATTACAGTAGTTGGTCTGTAACGTGTCATTACAGTAGTTGGTCTGTAACGTGCCAGGATGCTCAGACCTATCCGTATGGACAGTACAGCACATCCTTTTCAAGCCTGTGTGAGCATCTCACACACACACACAGGTGGGCACCCAGGCAGCATAGCGAAGCGAGGCAGCCGCCCGCCAGCCCGTCCACCTGCCTGCATGAGGAACCCTGTCTGAAAATAATAGTCTCCCGGCATAAACAAGTAGGACAGGAGGTTTTGGGATGAGTGAACATTGGTTGACAGACGGACAATGTGTGTCCAAAATGGCACCCTATTCCATATGTAGAGCACTACTTTCGACCAAAACCAGTGCACTACATAGTGAATATAGGGTGCCATTTGGGACCAGGGTGCCACAGACAGACAGAACTCAGTCAGTTTGAGGCATAGTTGGATTAGAGACATTCATTTCCTCCTGAACTCAATTATATTCTACAAAGGATGACATCTCCAGTTAATTGCAGTCTTTCCACATGAGGGAATGATTTGCACTTCTCAATTCCCCAGCCATGTGTACTCTGTTCCGCATGTACAGACTTCATCTAATGTGTGGAAATATTGCAAATGAGTTCTGTGGGGAAAAGTTTTATGTATATAGTTGGGAGGCTTTGAGAGGTAAACTAGTGGTTATAATCAAAGCTAGAAATTGTCTTATTCAGCTCAGAGTCCATCCTGTTTGTTGTAAATACGCTTTCCCTTTCTTTTCATCTCCTCCTCCACTTCCTCTCCTCCCATCATTTTCCTCTACTCCTCTTCTCCCATCCTCTTCCTCTCCTACCATCCCCTTCCTCTCCTCCTCTTCCTCTCCTACCATCCCCTTCCTCTCCTCCTCTTCCTCTCCTACCATCCCCTTCCTCTCCTCCTCTTCCTCTCCTCCATCCTCCAATTCTTTTCTCCTCCTCCTCTTTCTCTCCTCTCCTCCCATCTTCCTTCCTAACCTCCCTCTCCTCCAATCCTCTTCTCTCTCCAATCCTCTTCCTCTCCACCCATCCTTTTCCTGTCCTCCTCCTCCTTCCTCCCTCCTCTTCCTCTCCTCCCATCCTCCTCTTCCTTTCCTCCTCATTCTCCTCTCCTCCCATCCCATCCTCTCCCTCTTCCTCTCCTCCCATACTCTTCCTCTCCTCATATCCTCTTCCTCTCCTCCCATCCTACCTGTGTCTCCCAACAGGTGAGGAAGGTAGGGCAAGATTCAAGGAGAGAATCCATCTCCAATCCTCTGATCCCTTCACTCTGGAATTTTGAGAAGGAGGTATGGAGAGGAAGGTGGGACAAGACTCAATGAAACTAGTAAAGACTATTGAGAAGCAACCCATGTCTATATACTATACCCCAGACACAGATCTGAAGACAAGGAAACTAGTAAAGACTATTGAGAAGCAACCCATGTCTATATACTATACCCCAGACACATACTGTATCTGAAGACAAGGAAACTAGTCAAAACGTTTGAGACAGTTCTCATGTCTGTTAGCCTGGGTGCCAGTCTGTTTCTGCTCTCTTGACAACTCCTTATGGAATTGTCATGTCATGTTTAGCTTGACAATGACAATGGCAAAAAGCACAAACAGATCTGGGACCAGGCTACATGTCTGTATCCTCTACCCAGACAGATCTGAAGAGACAGGTTTCCAGGAAGGCCATGATTAACACAAGGAAAAGGAGGAGGAAGAGGAGGATAAGAAGAAGGAGAAAGAGAAGGAAGAGGAGGAAGAGGTAGAAAAGGAGGAGGAGAAAGAGGAGGAGGAGGAGGATAAGGAAGAGAAGAAAGAAGAGAAGGAGGATGAGGAAGAGAAGGAAGAGAAGGAAAAAGAGGAGGAGGAGGAAGAGGTAGAAAAGGAGGAGAAAGAGGAGGAAGAGGAGGAAGAGGTAGAAAAGGAGGAGGGGAAAGAGGAGGAAGAGGAGGATAAGGAAGAGAGGAAAGAAGAGAAGGAGGAAGAGGAAGAGAAGGAAGAGAAGGAAAAAGAGGAGGAGGAAGAGAAGGACAAGAAGGAAGAGGAAGAGGAGGAGAATGAGGAGGATGAGGAGGAGGATGAGGATAAGAAGGAAGAGGAAGAGGAAGAAAAGGAGTAGGATGAGGAGGAGGATAAGGAGGAGAGGGGGAACAAAAGTTGAGGTTTGCCACTTGCTCAGGAGATGGAATAATGAAACAGTGAAGTGTTAAGATGTGACAAGAAGGAATCACATTATATAGCAGCTATACCAGCGACTGGGGTGGTTAATGGACCAGTTACATGTTAAGACATCAGACATCTGACCACCAGTCTGTTACAGTGTGTCTATAGTCTGACTTCGGCGATGTCATCTACAAAATCGCTTCCAACACTCTACTCAGCAAACTGGATGCAGTTTATCACAGTGCCATCCGTTTTGTCACTAAAGCACCTTATACCACCCACCACTGCGACTTGTATGCTCTAGTCGGCTGGCCCTCGCTACATATTCGTCGCCAGACCCACTGGCTCCAGGTCATCTACAAGGTCATGCTAGGTAAAGCTCCGCCTTATCTCAGTTCACTGGTCACGATGGCAACACCCATCCGTAGCACGCGCTCCAGCAGGTGTATCTCACTGATCATCCCTAAAGCCAACACCTCATTCGGCCGCCTTTCGTTCCAGTACTCTGCTGCCTGTGACTGGAACGAATTGCAAAAATCGCTGAAGTTGGAGACTTCTATCTCCCTCACCAACTTCAAACATCAGCTAGCTGAGCAGCTAACCGATCGCTGCAGCTGTACATAATCTATTGGTAAATAGCCCACCCATTTTCACCTACCTCATCCCCACAGTTTTTATTTATTTACTTTTCTGCTCTTTTGCACACCAATATCTCTACCTGTACATGATAATTTATCACTCCAGTGTTAATATGCAATATTGTAATTATTCCCCTAACTCCTCATGCCTTTTGCACACATTGTATATAGACTCCCCTTTTTTTCTACTGTGTTATTGACTTGTTAATTGTTTACTCCATGTGTAACTCTGTGTTGTCTGTTCACACTGCTATGCTTTATCTTGGCCAGGTCGCAGTTGCAAATGAGAACTTGTTCTCAACTAGCCTACCTGGTTAAATAAAGGTGTTCTCAACTAGCCTACCTGGTTAAATAAAGGTGTTCTCAACTAGCCTACCTGGTTAAATAAAGGTGTTCTCAACTAGCCTACCTGGTTAAATAAAGGTGTTCTCAACTAGCCTACCTGGTTAAATAAAGGTGTTCTCAACTAGCCTACCTGGTTAAATAAAGGTGTTCTCAACTAGCCTACCTGGTTAAATAAAGGTGTTCTCAACTAGCCTACCTGGTTAAATAAAGGTGTTCTCAACTAGCCTACCTGGTTAAATAAAGGTGTTCTCAACTAGCCTACCTGGTTAAATAAAGGTGTTCTCAACTAGCCTACCTGGTTAAATAAAGGTGTTCTCAACTAGCCTACCTGGTTAAATAAAGGTGTTCTCAACTAGCCTACCTGGTTAAATAAAGGTGTTCTCAACTAGCCTACCTGGTTAAATAAAGGTGTTCTCAACTAGCCTACCTGGTTAAATAAAGGTGTTCTCAACTAGCCTACCTGGTTAAATAAAGGTGTTCTCAACTAGCCTACCTGGTTAAATAAAGGTCTTCTCAACTGGCCTACCTGGTTAAATAAAGGTGTTCTCAACTAGCCTACCTGGTTAAATAAAGGTGTTCTCAACTAGCCTACCTGGTTAAATAAAGGTGTTCTCAACTAGCCTACCTGGTTAAATAAAGGTCTTCTCAACTGGCCTACCTGGTTAAATAAAGGTGTTCTCAACTAGCCTACCTGGTTAAATAAAGGTGTTCTCAACTAGCCTACCTGGTTAAATAAAGGTGTTCTCAACTAGCCTACCTGGTTAAATAAAGGTGAAATAAATAAATAAATAAATAAATAAATAAAACAGTGTGTCTATGTTAAGACATCAGACCACCAGGCTGTTACAGTGTGTCTATGTTAAGACATCAGACCACCAGTCTGTTACAGTGTGTCTATGTTAAGACATCAGACCACCAGTCTGTTACAGTGTGTCTATGTTAATGTTAAGACATCAGACCACCAGTCTGTTACAGTGTGTCTATGTTAATGTTAAGACATCAGACCACCAGTCTGTTACAGTGTGTCTATGTTAATGTTAAGACATCAGACCACCAGTCTGTTACAGTGTGTCTATGTTAATGTTAAGACATCAGACCACCAGTCTGTTACAGTGTGTCTATGTTAATGTTAAGACATCAGACCACCAGTCTGTTACAGTGTGTCTATGTTAATGTTAAGACATCAGACCACCAGTCTGTTACAGTGTGTCTATGTTAATGTTAAGACATCAGACCACCAGTCTGTTACAGTGTGTCTATGTTAATGTCAAGACATCAGACCACCAGTCTGTTACAGTGTATCTATGTTAATGTTAAGACATCAGACCACCAGTCTGTTACAGTGTGTCTATAGTCTGTTACAGTGTGTCTATAGTCTGTTACAGTGTGTCTATGTTAATGTAAAGACATCAGACCACCAGTCTGTTACAGTGTGTCTATGTTAATGTTAAGACATCAGACCACCAGTCTGTTACAGTGTGTCTATAGTCTGTTACAGTGTGTCTATAGTCTGTTACAGTGTGTCTATGTTAATGTAAAGACATCAGACCACCAGCCTGTTACAGTGTGTCTATGTTAATGTAAAGACATCAGACCACCAGCCTGTTACAGTGTGTCTATGTTAATGTAAAGACATCAGACCACCAGTCTGTCACAGTGTGTCTATGTTAATGTTAAGACATCAGACCACCAGTCTGTCACAGTGTGTCTATGTTAATGTTAAGACATCAGACCACCAACCTGTTACAGTGTGTCTATGTTAATGTAAAGACATCAGACCACCAGTCTGTCACAGTGTGTCTATGTTAATGTAAAGACATCAGACCACCAGTCTGTCACAGTGTGTCTATGTTAATGTTAAGACATCAGACCACCAGTCTGTTACAGTGTGTCTATGTTAAGACATCAGACCACCAGTCTGTTACAGTGTGTCTATGTTAATGTAAAGACATCAGACCACCAGTCTGTTACAGTGTGTCTATGTTAATGTAAAGACATCAGACCACCAGTCTGTTACAGTGTGTCTATGTTAATGTAAAGACATCAGACCACCAGTCTGTCACAGTGTGTCTATGTTAATGTTAAGACATCAGACCACCAGTCTGTCACAGTGTGTCTATGTTAATGTTAAGACATCAGACCACCAGTCTGTTACAGTGTGTCTATGTTAATGTTAAGACATCAGACCACCAGTCTGTTACAGTGTGTCTATGTTAATGTAAAGACATCAGACCACCAGTCTGTTACAGTGTGTCTATGTTAATGTAAAGACATCAGACCACCAACCTGTTACAGTGTGTCTATGTTAATGTTAAGATATCAGACCACCAGTCGGTCACAGTGTGTCTATGTTAATGTAAAGACATCAGACCACCAGTCTGTTACAGTGTGTCTATGTTAATGTTAAGACATCAGACCACCAGTCTGTCACAGTGTGTCTATGTTAATGTAAAGACATCAGACCACCAGTCTGTCAGTGTGTCTATGTTAATGTTAAGACATCAGACCACCAGTCTGTTACAGTGTGTCTATGTTAAGACATCAGACCACCAGTCTGTTACAGTGTGTCTATGTTAATGTAAAGACATCAGACCACCAGTCTGTTACAGTGTGTCTATGTTAATGTGTAAATGACATCAGACCACCAGTCTGTTACAGTGTGTCTATGTTAATGTCAAGACATCAGACCACCAGTCTGTTACAGTGTGTCTATGTTAATGTAAAGACATCAGACCACCAGTCTGTTACAGTGTGTCTATGTTAATGTTAAGACATCAGACCACCAGTCTGTTACAGTGTGTCTATGTTAATGTTAAGACATCAGACCACCAGTCTGTTACAGTGTGTCTATGTTAATGTTAAGACATCAGACCACCAGTCTGTTACAGTGTGTCTATGTTAATGTTAAGACATCAGACCACCAGTCTGTTACAGTGTGTCTATGTTAATGTTAAGACATCAGACCACCAGTCTGTTACAGTGTGTCTATGTTAATGTTAAGACATCAGACCACCAGTCTGTTACAGTGTGTCTATGTTAATGTTAAGACATCAGACCACCAGTCTGTTACAGTGTGTCTATGTTAATGTTAAGACATCAGACCACCAGTCTGTTACAGTGTGTCTATGTTAAGACATCAGACCACCAGTCTGTTACAGTGTGTCTATGTTAAGACATCAGACCACCAGTCTGTTACAGTGTGTCTATGTTAATGTTAATGTAAAGACATCAGACCACCAGTCTGTTACAGTGTGTCTATGTTAATGTCAAGACATCAGACCACCAGTCTGTTACAGTGTGTCTATGTTAATGTTAAGACATCAGACCACCAGTCTGTTACAGTGTGTCTATGTTAATGTTAAGACATCAGACCACCAGTCTGTTATGTTAATGTTAAGACAGTGTGTCTATGTTAATGTTAAGACATCAGACCACCAGTCTGTTACAGTGTGTCTATGTTAAGACATCAGACCACCAGTCTGTTACAGTGTGTCAATATGTTATGTTAAGACATCAGACCACCAGTCTGTTACAGTGTGTCTATGTTAATGTAAAGATATCAGACCACCAGTCTGTTACAGTGAGTCTATGTTAATGTTAAGACATCAGACCACCAGTCTGTTACAGTGTGTCTATGTTAATGTAAAGACATCAGACCACCAGTCTGTCACAGTGTGTCTATGTTAATGTCAAGACATCAGACCACCAGTCTGTCACAGTGTGTCTATGTTAATGTCAAGACATCAGACCACCAGTCTGTTACAGTGTGTCTATGTTAATGTTAAGACATCAGACCACCAGTCTGTCACAGTGTGTCTATGTTAATGTCAAGACATCAGACCACCAGCCTGTTACAGTGTGTCTATGTTAATGTTAAGACATCAGACCACCAGTCTGTCACAGTGTGTCTATGTTAATGTCAAGACATCAGACCACCAGTCTGTCACAGTGTGTCTATGTTAATGTCAAGACATCAGACCACCAAACTGTCACAGTGTGTGTCTATGTTAATGTTAAGACATCAGACCACCAGTCTGTTACAGTGTGTCTATGTTAAGACATCAGACCACCAGTCTGTTACAGAGTCTCTATGTTAATGTTAAGACATCAGACCACCAGTCTGTCACAGTGTGTCTATGTTAAGACATCAGACCACCAGTCTGTTACAGTGTGTCTATGTTAAGACATCAGACCACCAGTCTGTCACAGTGTGTCTATGTTAAGACATCAGACCACCAGTCTGTCACAGTGTGTCTATGTTAAGACATCAGACCACCAGTCTGTTACAGTGTGTCTATGTTAATGTTAAGACATCAGACCACCAGTCTGTTACAGTGTGTCTATGTTAATGTAAAGACATCAGACCACCAGTCTGTTACAGTGTGTCTATGTTAATGTTAAGACATCAGACCACCAGTCTGTCACAGTGTGTCTATGTTAATGTTAAGACATCAGACCACCAACCTGTTACAGTGTGTCTATGTTAATGTTAAGATATCAGACCACCAGTCTGTCACAGTGTGTCTATGTTAATGTTAAGACATCAGACCACCAGTCTGTTACAGTGTGTCTATGTTAATGTTAAGACATCAGACCACCAGTCTGTTACAGTGTGTCTATGTTAATGTAAAGACATCAGACCACCAGTCTGTCACAGTGTGTCTATCTTAAGACATCAGACCACCAGTCTGTTACAGTGTGTCTATGTTAATGTTAAGACATCAGACCACCAGTCTGTCACAGTGTGTCTATGTTAAGACATCAGACCACCAGTCTGTTACAGTGTGTCTATGTTAAGACATCAGACCACCAGTCTGTTACAGTGTGTCTATGTTAATGTTAAGACATCAGACCACCAGTCTGTTACAGTGTGTCTATGTTAATGTTAAGACATCAGACCACCAGTCTGTCACAGTGTGTCTATGTTAAGACATCAGACCACCAGTCTGTTACAGTGTGTCTATGTTAATGTTAAGACATCAGACCACCAGTCTGTCACAGTGTGTCTATGTTAATGTCAAGACATCAGACCACCAGTCTGTCACAGTGTGTCTATGTTAATGTTAAGACATCAGACCACCAGTCTGTCACAGTGTGTCTATGTTAATGTTAATGTTAAGACATCAGACCACCAGTCTGTCACAGTGTGTCTATGTTAATGTTAAGACATCAGACCACCAGCCTGTTACAGTGTGTCTATGTTAAGACATCAGACCACCAGTCTGTTACAGTGTGTCTATGTTAATGTTAAGACATCAGACCACCAGTCTGTCACAGTGTGTCTATGTTAATGTCAAGACATCAGACCACCAACCTGTCACAGTGTGTCTATGTTAATGTTAAGACATCAGACCACCAGTCTGTCACAGTGTGTCTATGTTAATGTAAAGACATCAGACCACCAGTCTGTCACAGTGTGTCTATGTTAATGTCAAGACATCAGACCACCAGTCTGTCACAGTGTGTCTATGTTAATGTAAAGACATCAGACCACCAACCTGTTACAGTGTGTCTATGTTAATGTTAAGACATCAGACCACCAGTCTGTCACAGTGTGTCTATGTTAATGTTAAGACATCAGACCACCAGTCTGTTACAGTGTGTCTATGTTAATGTTAAGACATCAGACCACCAGTCTGTTACAGTGTGTCTATGTTAATGTTAAGACATCAGACCACCAGTCTGTCACAGTGTGTCTATGTTAAGACATCAGACCACCAGTCTGTTACAGTGTGTCTATGTTAAGACATCAGACCACCAGTCTGTTACAGTGTGTCTATGTTAATGTTAAGACATCAGACCACCAGTCTGTTACAGTGTGTCTATGTTAATGTTAAGACATCAGACCACCAGTCTGTTACAGTGTGTCTATGTTAAGACATCAGACCACCAGTCTGTTACAGTGTGTCTATAGTCTGTTACAGTATGTCTATAGTCTGTTACAGTATGTCTATAGTCTGTTACAGTATGTATATAGTCTGTTACAGTATGTCTATAGTCTGTTACAGTATGTCTATAGTCTGTTACAGTATGTCTATAGTCTGTTACAGTGTGTCTATAGTCTGTTACAGTATGTCTATAGTCTGTTACAGTGTGTCTATAGTCTGTTACAGTATGTATATAGTCTGTTACAGTATGTCTATAGTCTGTTACAGTATGTCTATAGTCTGTTACAGTATGTCTATAGTCTGTTACAGTGTGTCTATAGTCTGTTACTGTGTGTCTATAGTCTGTTACAGTATGTCTATAGTCTGTTACAGTGTGTCTATGTTAATGTTAAGACATCAGACCACCAGTCTGTTACAGTGTGTCTATAGTCTGTTACAGTGTGTCTATAGTCTGTTACAGTGTGTCTATAGTCTGTTACAGTATGTCTATAGTCTGTTACAGTATGTCTATAGTCTGTTACAGTGTGTCTATAGTCTGTTACTGTGTGTCTATAGTCTGTTACAGTATGTCTATAGTCTGTTACAGTGTGTCTATAGTCTGTTACAGTATGTCTATGGGATCTGGCTATAGCCTCCATTAAACCCGGTACATCAGATATGGATGGACTTTAACTCTACTCTCTAAGCACCACTCAGTCCACGTGTGTTACCACCACTACACACACACTGCAGATTAGCAGCCTGCTCCCACACTAGGGGGTGGAGGTGGGGCTGGGTGGGCTGTCTGAGGGGATCAACTGAGTTGAACTGGAATAATCCAGGACCTAGCAATTTCCAGAGATTACAGATTTGAGACAGAAAGACTATAAAGAAAGGCTAGAGGGAGAGAGAGAGAGAGAGAGAGAGAGAGAGAGAGAGAGAGAGAGAGAGAGAGAGAGAGAGAGAGAGAGAGAAGAGAGAGAGAGAGAGAAAGCCCCTTGAATTGAATTGAGAGACAGAGAGAGAGAGAGAGAGAGACAACATGCTGCTCTCCTGACCATTGTTGTCATAAATATGAGGTGTCTGAAATCCCAGGATCAGGATTATCTCAGGATGAGGATTATCTCAGAGGATAACAATAGATGGTGAGATAGTTGATGACATCACGGAGGTGCACTTGGCCCCAGTCCCTCTCAATCACATCCTCATATCATAACACCACACCTGATCTGCCTCCATGTTAGCAGAAACTAAACCCATATCATTGTGTCCTGTTGTTGTTTGCTACAAGGGGTATCAGTGACATCATCACTATTTGGTTGAACACTCTATTCCCTCTATTCTGACCAGAAATTTCATAGGAAATAGGACTCTAGTGGACAGTAGTGCTCTATGTAGGGAATAGGACTCTGGTAGACAGTAGTGCTCTATGTAGGGAATAGGACTCTGGTGGACAGTAGTGATCTATGTAGGGAATAGGACTCTGGTGGACAGTAGTGATCTATGTAGGGAATAGGACTCTGGTGGACAGTAGTGCTCTATGTAGGGAATAGGACTCTAGTGGACAGTAGTGCTCTATGTAGGGAATAGGACTCTGGTGGACAGTAGTGCTCTATGTAGGGAATAGGACTCTGGTGAACAGTAGTGCTCTATGTAGGGAATAGGACTCTGGTGGACAGTAGTGCTCTATGTAGGGAATAGGACTCTGGTAGACAGTAGTGCTCTATGTAGGGAATAGGACACTGGTGGACAGTAGTGCTCTATGTAGCGAATAGGACTCTGGTGGACAGTAGTGCTCTATGTAGGGAATAGGACTCTGGTGGACAGTAGTGCTCTATGTAGGGAATAGGACTCTGGTGGACAGTAGTGCTCTATGTAGGGAATAGGACTCTGGTGGACAGTAGTGCTCTATGTAGGAATAGGACTCTGGTGGACATTAGTGCTCTATGTAGGGAATAGGACTCTGGTGGACAGTAGTGCTCTATGTAGGGAATAGGACTCTGGTAGACAGTAGTGCTCTATGTAGGGAATAGGACTCTGGTAGACAGTAGTGCTCTATGTAGGGAATAGGACTCTGGTGAACAGTAGTGCTCGATGTAGGGAATAGGACTCTGGTGGACAGTAGTGCTCTATGTAGGGAATAGGACTCTGGTAGACAGTAGTGCTCTATGTAGGGAATATGACTCTGGTGAACAGTAGTGCTCTATGTAGGGAATAGGACTCTGGTGGACAGTAGTGCTCTATGTAGGGAATAGGACTCTGGTGGACAGTAGTGCTCTATGTAGGGAATAGGACTCTGGTGAACAGTAGTGCTCTATGTAGGGAATAGGACTCTGGTGGACAGTAGTGCTCTATGTAGGGAATAGGACTCTGGTAGACAGTAGTGCTCTATGTAGGGAATAGGACACTGGTGGACAGTAGTGCTCTATGTAGCGAATAGGACTCTGGTGAACCATAGTGCTCTATGTAGGGAATAGGACTCTGGTGAACCATAGTGCTCTATGTAGGGGATAGGACTCTGGTGAACCATAGTGCTCTATGTTGGGAATAGGACTCTGGTGGACAGTAGTGCTCTATGTAGCGAATAGGACTCTGGTAGACAGTAGTGCTCTATGTAGGGAATAGGACACTGGTGGACAGTAGTGCTCTATGTAGCGAATAGGACTCTGGTAGACAGTAGTGCTCTATGTAGGGAATAGGACACTGGTGGACAGTAGTGCTATATGTAGGGAATAGGACTCTGGTAGACAGTAGTGCTCTATGTAGGGAATAGGACTCTGGTGGACAGTAGTGCTCTATGTAGGGAATAGGACTCTGGTGGACAGTAGTGATCTATGTAGGGAATAGGACTCTGGTGGACAGTAGTGCTCTATGTAGGGAATAGGACTCTGGTGGACAGTAGTGCTCTATGTAGGGAATAGGACTCTGGTGGACAGTAGTGCTCTATGTAGGGAATAGGACTCTGGTGGACAGTAGTGATCTATGTAGGGAATAGGACTCTGGTGGACAGTAGTGCTCTATGTAGGGAATAGGACTCTGGTGAACAGTAGTGCTCTATGTAGGGAATAGGACTCTGGTGGACAGTAGTGCTCTATGTAGGGAATAGGACTCTGGTGAACAGTAGTGCTCTATGTAGGGAATAGGACTCTGGTGGACAGTAGTGCTCTATGTAGGGAATAGGACTCTGGTGGACAGTAGTGCTCTATGTAGGGAATAGGACTCTGGTGGACAGTAGTGCTCTATGTAGGGAATAGGACTCTGGTGAACAGTAGTGCTCTATGTAGGGAATAGGACTCTGGTGGACAGTAGTGCTCTATGTAGGGAATAGGACTCTGGTGGACAGTAGTGCTCTATGTAGGGAATAGGACACTGGTGGACAGTAGTGCTCTATGTAGGAATAGGACGCTGGTGGACAGTAGTGCTCTATGTAGGGAATAGGACTCTGGTGAACCATAGTGCTCTATGTAGGGAATAGGACTCTGGTAGACAGTAGTGCTCTATGTAGCGAATAGGACTCTGGTGAACCATAGTGCTCTATGTAGGGGATAGGGGTGTCATTTGAGATGCAAGCCCATAACAGTCTTTCTGGGACCCAACACCAGTCAGGGTGTTCCTTCTCTGCATCTAACCAAACAGGAGGACACATTTCAGCCAGATGGGAACATGTGTTGTGTTGGTTCACAATAACAGAGCAAACATGTCTATAAAAGATGTCAGTATAAATATTAGCAGATATAACACTCAGGGAAAACATTTGTCATCGTGCAGAACACTGTGCACGTTACTAAATTAACCATAAACTTCCTTATAATCTAGCAGGGTGATTTCATTCCATTTTTCGTCAACAATGTGGGTTATAAAGAGTCTTATAAACTGGGTGGTACGAGCCCTGAATGTTGATTGGCTGACAGCCGTTGTGTATCAGACCGTAAAACCACACGTATGACAAAACATTTAAAACATTTATTTGTACTGCTCTAATAACGTTGATAACCAGTTTATAATAGCAATAAGGCACCTCAGGGGTTTGTGGTATATGGCTAATACACCACGGCTAAGGGCTGTATCCAGGCACTCTGCGTTGCGTCGTGCTTTAGAACAGCCCTTAGCTGTGGTATATTGGCCATATACCACACCCCTCATGCCTTATTGCTATTCAATATATATGTATTGGTCAATTGACTCATCTCTGGTTAAGATTACAATGAGGATTACGGTATTTGTTGCACTACAGAAATGTCCCACTCCATCCCAGTCTGAACAGATGGTTTAAGGTCCAGGCGCCCACTGGCAAACACCTTGTCAAACACACGGCATTTAAAGGATCTATGTATTTATCTTGATAAATATGAATAATGTGTCATTTCAACATCGTCCTGCTGCTCCTATAGTAAAAAAAAATCAGGAAATATGAAGAATGTATCATGGTTTATGAAACTGGATGATTCATACCTTATGTTTCCTTATTACACCAGTGATAATGTATTAGACTAGATACAACACTACACTGAACACAGTAATAATGTATTAGACTAGATACAACACTACACTGAACACAGTAATAATGTATTAGACTAGATACAACACTACACTGGACACAGTAATAATGTATTAGATACAACACTACACTGAACACAGTGATAATGTATTAGACTAGATACAACACTACACTGAACACAGTAATAATGTATTAGACTAGATACAACACTACACTGAACACAGTAATAATGTATTAGACTAGATACAACACTACACTGGACACAGTAATAATGTATTAGATACAACACTACACTGAACACAGTGATAATGTATTAGACTAGATACAACACTACACTGAACACAATAATAATGTATTAGACTAGATACAACACTACACTGAACACAGTAATAATGTATTAGACTAGATACAACACTACACTGGACACAGTAATAATGTATTAGATACAACACTACACTGAACACAGTAATAATGTATTAGATACAACACTACACTGAACACAGTGATAATGTATTAGACTAGATACAACACTACACTGAACACAGTAATAATGTATTAGACTAGATACAACACTACACTGAACATAGTAATAATGTATTAGACTAGATACAACACTACACTGGACACAGTAATAATGTATTAGATACAACACTACACTGAACACAGTGATAATGTATTAGACTAGATACAACACTACACTGAACACAGTAATAATGTATTAGACTAGATACAACACTACACTGAACACAGTAATAATGTATTAGACTAGATACAATACTACACTGGACACAGTAATAATGTATTAGATACAACACTACACTGAACACAGTGATAATGTATTAGACTAGATACAACACTATACTGGACACAGTAATAATGTATTAGATACAACACTACACTGAACACAGTGATAATGTATTAGACTAGATACAACACTACACTGAACACAGTAATAATGTATTAGATACAACACTACACTGAACACAGTGATAATGTATTAGACTAGATACAACACTACACTGAACACAGTAATAATGTATTAGACTAGATACAACACTACACTAAACACAGTAATAATGTATTAGACTAGATACAACACTACACTAAACACAGTAATAATGTATTAGACTAGATACAACACTACACTGAACACAGTAATAATGTATTAGACTAGATACAACACTACACTGAACACAGTGATAATGTATTAGATACAACACTACACTGAACACAGTAATAATGTATTAGACTAGATACAACACTACACTGAACACAGTGATAATGTATTAGATACAACACTACACTGAGCACAGTGATAATGTATTAGATACAACAACACTACACTGAACACAGTAATAATGTATTAGACTAGATACAACACTACACTGAACACAGTGATAATGTATTAGACTAGATACAACACTACACTGAACACAGTAATAATGTATTAGACTAGATACAACACTACACTGAACACAGTGATAATGTATTAGATACAACACTACACTGAACACAGTGATAATGTATTAGATACAACAATACACTGAGCACAGTGATAATGTATTAGATACAACAACACTACACTGAACACAGTAATAATGTATTAGACTAGATACAACACTACACTGGACACAGTAATAATGTATTAGACTAGATACAACACTAAACTGGACACAGTAATAGACCACAGTAGACCTCACCTCATAGAGTACATAGACCTCACCTCATACAGTACAGTAGACCTCACCTCATATAGTACAGTAGACCTCACCTCATACAGTACAGTAGACCTCACCTCATATAGTACAGTAGACCTCACCTCATATAGTACAGTAGACCTCACCTCATATAGTACAGTAGACCTCACCTCATACAGTACAGTAGACCTCACCTCATATAGTACAGTAGACCTCACCTCATATAGTACAGTAGACCTCACCTCATACAGTACAGTAGACCTCACCTCATATAGTACAGTAGACCTCACCTCATACAGTACAGTAGACCTCACCTCATATAGTACAGTAGACCTCACCTCATATAGTACAGTAGACCTCACCTCATATAGTACAGTAGACCTCACCTCATACAGTACAGTAGACCTCACCTCATACAGTACAGTAGACCTCACCTCATAGAGTACAGTACAGTAGACCTCACCTCATACAGTACAGTAGACCTCACCTCATAGAGTACAGTACAGTAGACCTCACCTCATACAGTACAGTAGACCTCACCTCATACAGTACAGTAGACCTCACCTCATATAGTACAGTAGACCTCACCTCATATAGTACAGTAGACCTCACCTCATACAATACAGTAGACCTCACCTCATACAATACAGTAGACCTCACCTCATATAGTACAGTAGACCTCACCTCATACAGTACAGTAGATCTCACCTCATACAGTACAGTAGACCTCACCTCATACAGTACAGTAGATCTCACCTCATACAGTACAGTACAGCAGACCTCACCTCATACAGTACAGTAGACCTCACCTCATACAGTACAGTAGATCTCACCTCATACAGTACAGTACAGCAGACCTCACCTCATACAGTACAGTAGACCTCACCTCATATATTACAGTAGACCTCACCTCATATAGTACAGTAGACCTCACCTCATATAGTACAGTAGACCTCACCTCATACAGTACAGTAGACCTCACCTCATATAGTACAGTAGACCTCACCTCATATATTACAGTAGACCTCACCTCATACAGTACAGTAGACCTCACCTCATATAGTACAGTAGACCTCACCTCATATAGTACAGTAGACCTCACCTCATACAGTACAGTAGACCTCACCTCATATAGTACAGTAGACCTCACCTCATATAGTACAGTAGACCTCACCTCATACAGTACAGTAGACCTCACCTCATACAGTACAGTAGACCTCACCTCATACAGTACAGTAGACCTCACCTCATATAGTACAGTAGACCTCACCTCATACAGTACAGTACATAGACCTCACCTCATACAGTACAGTAGACCTCACCTCATATAGTACATAGACCTCACCTCATACAATACAGTAGACCTCACCTCATATAGTACAGTAGACCTCACCTCATACTGTACAGTAGACCTCACCTCATATAGTACAGTAGACCTCACCTCATATAGTACAGTAGACCTCACCTCATAGAGTACAGTAGACCTCACCTCATACAGTACAGTAGACCTCACCTCATACAGTACAGTAGACCTCACCTCATATAGTACAGTAGACCTCACCTCATATAGTACAGTAGACCTCACCTCATATATTACAGTAGACCTCACCTCATATATTACAGTAGACCTCACCTCATATAGTACAGTAGACCTCACCTCATATAGTACAGTAGACCTCACCTCATACAGTACAGTAGACCTCACCTCATATAGTACAGTAGATCTCACCTCATACAGTACAGTAGACCTCACCTCATACAGTACAGTAGACCTCACCTCATATAGTACAGTAGATCTCACCTCATACAGTACAGTAGACCTCACCTCATACAGTACAGTAGACCTCACCTCATATAGTACAGTAGATCTCACCTCATACAGTACAGTACAGCAGACCTCACCTCATACTGTAGTGGCTTCCTTTTCACTTTACCATAGCCACTGCCCAAGCCTGAAGCGGGGTTGTTTGGTACGCAATACAGTCCACACTCAAGGTTTCCAAACGGCCAAACATTCAATGACATCCAGGGATATGTTGCAACAAAAATGTTTATTCTTCTTATATCTAACAAATAAATGATTCTCCAATCAACTTAAAGCATAGATTACTTTATATGGAAAATACATATTATGACCTGTCTGTATGTCTGTATGTCTGTATGGTCAAAAAACTATACCGCTCCCGCATCTAGCAAGGACTCTCTCTCCCGAAGGCCCAACTTCCTGCCTTTATCCTAACACACTTACCACAATACAATGAATAGGCAAGAAGGGGGGCCAAAAACTAAGTTACACTAACAACAAATGAATATATATCAGGTAAATATATATCATAAAGGTACGTACCTAATATTTCATCATTTACATTAATATTTTATATATTTACACAAATATACATGGCGCTCCATCTGTTCGGTCTTTTATACAAATATGTCCAAATCGGCTCTAACACATACAGTACAGTAGACCTCACCTCACACAGCACATAGACCTCACCTCACCACAGCACATAGACCACACCTCATACAGTACAGCACATAGACCTCACCACAGCACATAGACCTCACCTCACCACAGCACATAGACCTCACCTCATACAGTACATAGACCTAACCTCACACAGTACATAGACCTCACCTCACCACAGCACATAGACCTCACCTCACACAGCACATAGACCTCACCTCACACAGTACATAGACCTCACCTCACACAGTAAATAGACCTCACCTCATATAGTACAGTAGACCTCACAAACACAGTACATAGACCTCACCTCACCACAGCACATAGACCTCACACAGCACATAGACCTCACCTCATACAGTACATAGACCTCACCTCATACAGTACATAGACCTCACCTCATATAGTACAGTAGACCTCACAAACACAGCACATGGACCTCACCTCATACAGTACATAGACCTCGCCTCATACAGCACATAGACCTCACCTCACACAGTACATAGACCTCACCTCATATAGTACAGTAGACCTCACCTCACACAGCACACATGTGTGTTTCCACTTGTGCAAGTCATTGTTTGTGCGTGCGTGCGTCCGTGTGTGTGTGTGTGTGTGTGTGTGTTTGTTTGTTTTGCTTAATACATCTGGAAGCAAGGAATTAAATACATTGCCTGGTGCAGCTAACCTCTTACAAGTCTCCTAAAATAACATCAATTAAACATATCTGTAAATGATGGCAGTAATTATGTCAGTATGAAGTCACGCTCCAGCTCTCATAACCTTTACCTCCAGCTGCTCATTAAGAGGTCAACCTATTCACACACACACACACACACACACACACACACACACACACACACACACACACACACACACACACAAACACGCGCACACACGCACACACGCATACACACACACACACACACACACACACACACACACACACACACACACACACACACACACACACACACACACACACACGCGCGCACACACGCACACACGCACACACACACACATTCTACATTATGTCGGAGAGAGCAGTCTGTAACTTCATACTCAGCCTCAATGTGGCTTCAGCCTCAATGTGGCTTCAGTCAATGTGGCTTCAGTCAATGTGGCTTCAGTCAGTGTGGCTTCAGTCAATGTGGCTTCAGTCAATGTGGCTTCAGTCAATGTGGCTTCAGTCAATGTGGCTTCAGTCAATGTGGCTTCAGTCAATGTGGCTTCAGTCAGTGTGGCTTCAGTCAATGTGGCTTCAGTCAGTGTGGCTTCAGTCAATGTGGCTTCAGTCAGTGTGGCTTCAGTCAATGTGGCTTCAGTCAATGTTGCTTCAGTCAGTGTGGCTTCAGTCAGTGTGGCTTCAGTCAATGTGGATTCAGTCAATGTGGCTTCAGTCAATGTGGCTTCAGTCAGTGTGGCTTCAGTCAGTGTGGCTTCAGTCAGTGTGGCTTCAGTCAGTGTGGCTTCAGTCAATGTGGCTTCAGTCAGTGTGGCTTCAGTCAATGTGGCTTCAGTCAATGTGGCTTCAGTCAGTGTGGCTTCAGTCAGTGTGGCTTCAGTCAGTGTGGCTTCAGTCAGTGTGGCTTCAGTCAGTGTGGCTTCAGTCAGTGGTGTTTGAAGTGTTTTACTGACGTATGTAGTGGAGAGTGTCTGAACTCGAGGCTGGGCCGGGATGGGACTCTGTGGAGAGTGTCTGAACTCGAGGCCAGGCCGGGATGGGACTCTGTGGAGAGTGTCTGAACTCTAGGCTGGGCCGGGATGGGACTCTGTGGAGAGTGTCTGAACTCTAGGCCGGGCAGGGATGGGACTCTGTGGAGAGTGTCTGAACTCTAGGCTGGGCCGGGATGGGACTCTGTGGAGAGTGTCTGAACTCTAGGCTGGGCCGGGATGGGACTCTGTGGAGAGTGTCTGAAGGCTGGGACTAGGCCGGGGCAGGGATGGGACTCTGTGGAGAGTGTCTGTACTCTAGGCTGGGCCGGGATGGGACTCTGTGGAGAGTGTCTGAACTCTAGGCTGGGCCGGGATGGGACTCTGTGGAGAGTGTCTGAACTCGAGGCTGGGCCGGGATGGGACTCTGTGGAGAGTGTCTGAACTCGAGGCTGGGCCGGGATGGGACTCTGTGGAGAGTGTCTGAACTCGAGGCCAGGCCGGGATGGGACTCTGTGGAGAGTGTCTGAACTCTAGGCTGGGCCGGGATGGGACTCTGGAACAGACCTGGGTTCAAGAAGTACTCTGTTTTTCTTTCAATCACGTCAGCTGCGCTTGATTGAGCTTGCCTGGCACAATTGAAATAATAGAATAATCCCAAAAGTGCAATTCTGCCTTTCACGGCTCTCCAGACAGACTCCATATGAAACACTGAACCTCTCGAGGGAGAGAACACCCTGAGAACTATTTGAATCCAGCTAGCAGAGCTGAACCAGCAGAGCTGAACCAGCAGAGCTGAGGTTCTGTACTGTAACATAATGTGTCTACATCTCCAACTGTTGAAACAGTGTAACGTCTGGCTCTTTCCCAGAGGATCTCATCCAGAGGGTTTAGAGAGAAGCAGCACTAACGGACACCTCTGTGTACACAGTCCTGGCCAGAGTCCAGACACAATCCTTAATAACACACTAAAACGCTGCATAAAGACAAAATTGCCGGCCTCAATGGGCAACAGATGATGGAATTAAAGAGATTTAGTGCTGAGGGGGAAATGGGTCGGCGTGTTTGATGTGGAGAGGGAGTAGTGTGTGTGTGTGGTGTAGAGAGGGGGTAGTGTGTGTGTGTGGTGTGGAGAGGGGGTAGTGTGTGTGATGTGGAGAGGTTAGGAGAGCCACCCAGCAGCAGCTGGCCTGGGAGAGACTCAGGGTTCTCAGGGGCACAGTGTCCAAAATGGCCCCCTACTCCCTAAATAGTATACTGCTTCTAACAGGGCCTTTAGGGATCGGGTCCAAAGTAGTGCACTATATAGGGCATAGGGTGGCATTTGGGATAAATCTAGGGAGTCTCTATGGGAAGAGAAATGAGCTGACGAGATGATAGTCTTTTTAGTAAACTATGTTATGTTTCCACAGATAGACATTAAACCAATTACCTGGTCACTGTGTGTGTGTGTGTGTGTGTGTGTGTGTGTGTGTGTGTGTGTGTGTGTGTGTGTGTGTGTGTGTGTGTGTGTGTGTGTGTGTGTGTGTGTGTGTGTGTGTGTGTGTGTGTGTGTGTCTGGCGCAACACTGGATCAGGGAGAGGTTAAACATAACCCCACTGTACCACTGGATAGGGGAGAGGTTAAACATAACCCCACTGGGCTAGGGAGAGGTTAAATATAACCCCACTGGCCTAGGGAGAGGTTAAACATAACCCCACTGTAACACTGGATATGGGAGAGGTTAAACATAACCCCACTGGACCAGGGAGAGGTTAACCATAACCCCACTGGGCTAGGGAGAGGTTAAATATAACCCCACTGGACCACTGGATAGGGGAGAGGTTAAACATAACCCCACTGGACCAGGGAGAGGTTAAACATAACCCCACTGGACCAGGGAGAGGCTAAACATAACCCCACTGGACCAGGGAGAGGTTAAACATAACCCCACTGGACCAGGGAGAGGTTAACCATAACCCCACTGGACCACTGGATAGGGGAGAGGTTAAACATAACCCCACTGGACCACTGGATAGGGGAGAGGTTAAACATAACCCCACTGGACCAGGGAGAGGTTAACCATAACCCCACTGGACCACTGGATAGGGGAGAAGTTAAACATAACCCCACTGGACCAGGGAGAGGCTAAACATAACCCCACTGGACCAGGGAGAGGTTAAACATAACCCCACTGGACCAGGGAGAGGCTAAACATAACCCCACTGGACCAGGGAGAGGTTAAACATAACCCCACTGGACCAGGGAGAGGTTAAACATAACCCCACTGGACCAGGGAGAGGTTAAACATAACCCCACTGGACCAGGGAGAGGTTAAACATAACCCCACTGGACCACTGGATAGGGGAGAGGTTAAACATAACCCCACTGGACCAGGGAGAGGTTAAACATAACCCCACTGGGCTAGGGAGAGGTTAAATATAACCCCACTGGGCTAGGGAGAGGTTAAATATAACCCCACTGGCCTAGGGAGAGGTTAAACATAACCCCACTGTAACACTGGATATGGGAGAGGTTAAACATAACCCCACTGGACCAGGGAGAGGTTAACCATAACCCCACTGGGCTAGGGAGAGGTTAAATATAACCCCACTGGACCACTGGATAGGGGAGAGGTTAAACATAACCCCACTGGACCAGGGAGAGGTTAACCATAACCCCACTGGACCACTGGATAGGGGAGAGGTTAAACATAACCCCACTGGACCACTGGATAGGGGAGAGGTTAAACATAACCCCACTGGACCAGGGAGAGGTTAAACATAACCCCACTGGACCAGGGAGAGGTTAAACATAACCCCACTGGACCAGGGAGAGGTTAAACATAACCCCACTGGACCAGGGAGAGGTTAAACATAACCCCACTGGACCAGGGAGAGGTTAAACATAACCCCACTGGACCAGGGAGAGGTTAAACATAACCCCACTGGACCAAACCAGAAATAGAACAGCTGTAAGGAGCTGTAAGGAGACAAAGCTGAACGATTTATTATGTCTATGCTGTCTGACTATGTGTGTTCTTTGCTATTAAAGGATCTCAGTTGCATTGTAATGGGGCTCTCAGAGAATTCACTGGGGAGACACTGGATTATCTGAGAGTCACAGGATTGTGATAGAGCTCATATAATTAAAGATGGACTTTTATAACTAACTCTGACTTGTGTGTGTGGTTTGCTCCCATGATTTGGTAAATAGAGGACATTTCCACGACAGTTGCTCCAAATGTTAAATGTCGAAGTTTCTCAAATAAATATGTAGATATATATTACTAATTAGCTCACATTGCCCCTGGTGGCTGGTTTTGACTTGCCTTGACTTATAAATTCATTTTGACTTGGTTAAGTAAAACAGAAATTCATTATTTACGATGTGTTAGACTTAGGGCTAAATTCAGGCATTCATTTTGATTGGTCAGGGTGAAGGTTTGGGATAGGGTTAATTAAATTCAGGCATTAATTGTGATTCGTCAAGTTCAGAAAAACAACTCCACGGTTTAGTTAAGCCATTAATTGTGACTTTCCTTGCTTATTCTTAGTGTCTGAATGGTGCAGTGGTCTGAGCAGCTGATTTGTCTTTTATACACCGGGTTCTATCCCAGTGGACGGTTTGGACGGAGTCTCCCAACGTCCTGGGGATCTACAAATACCTGAATTTCACCTGGAATCTGGGTTGATCTCCCTGCAATACTAGGCCTGGCCCCCTCTGGTCACCATAGCAACCACTCACCTGTCTCCTACCCCAACAGCAATAACCAGCAGACAGGTCAAAGTGACATAACGGTTCTGACTCACACACACATATCGGCTCCTTGTCATGCGCTGCACAGTGCCCTTCTCTTGTGTACACAGTAAAAACACCATCTGCCACAAAGACAAGCAGACAACTATCTCTCTATCATTCTCTCTATCATACTCTCTAGCATAATATCTCTCTATCATTCTCTCTCTCTCTCTCTCTCATTCACACACACACATTCAGGCACAAACACAAAACCTCTCTCTCAAACACTCTCTGACAAACCAGAAAACACACACATCCCTGGTTCCCCTCTCTGCATATGTCAGGAAGCAACTGTCAATCTGCCAGCCCTCCCTCTGCCATCCTGCCCGCACACCAGCCCGCCTGCCCAAATGGCAACAGTTATCCTGGCCTGGTATATTCCCCTGGCTGCTGAAACTGTCCCAGTACAACCCAGCTTGCTGCCATGTATCCAACACAGACAAAACCTGGATCTCTCTCTCTCTGTGTGTGTGTGTGTGTGTGTGTGTGTGTGTGTGTGTGTGTGTGTGTGTGTGTGTGTGTGTGTGTGTGTGTGTGTGTGTGTGTGTGTGTGTGTGTGTGTGTGTGCAGCAGCCATCCTATTGAACATGGACAAAACGTGGATCTGCTCGCTGATCTGAATAGAACCAGTGATTCATGCTCTGACAGGCCCTGTTTAAACCTCCCTCCACCCAGGTCTGTTAACACCACTGGGCTACTCCACTACACTGCATGGCCTTCTGCCTAGTCTATGATACCTGACCTCAGGTCAGAGAGACAGCAAAGACAGAACAAGTTCAACACTAATAACTATACTCCTCTAATCTAACAGCAGGGACAGGGACAGAGACAGAGACACATGGACAGGATATGGACAGAGACAGGGACAGAGACAGGGACAGAGATAGCGACATATATAGGGACAGAGACAGGATATGGACAGAGACAGGATATAGGATATGGACAGAGACAGGGACAAGGACAGACACCTCCCTTTTTATCAAACCCCAGTATTTTCCCCCCACACACCTATGAGTATTTATTGTGTGGTGGGCCCCAGACCCAATAAAGAGTTTTTCTCTCTCTCTCTCTCTCTCTCTCTCTCTCTCTCTCTCTCTCTCTCTCTCTCTCTCTCTCTCTCGTGCTGGGAGTGATTGGTGCATGCTGGGAATTGTTTGAGTGAAGGAGTGCGTGTGTTGTGGAGAGTTAGATATTCACACTTTTTTCCGGTTTGCTATTTCTTGGTGGCATTTTTCTGGTTTTCTTCTGTGCATGATTAAGGTTATTATTATTTTTTTGGTAGAAATAAGTATTTTGTTTTTCGTGTCGAAATTACCCTGATTTTGGCGGGGATGGCAGCCCGAATGGGGATGCCGTCCCTGTCACTTCGGCACGGCTTTAGGTGTGTTACTGAAGCTGCTGTCACGGTGGAGGAGTTTCTGGTCGCCGTAGGAGAGAAGGTAGGATATGAGAATATTGCTTATGCACCCCGGATGAATAAAGCTGTGGTCGTATTTCTTAAAGAAGAGTGTCTGGTTGATCGGATGGTTGAGCATGGTGTACTTCTTAAAGGAGAGTGTCTGGTTGATGGGATGGTTGAACATGGTGTACTTCTTAAAGAAGAGTGTCTGGTAGATGGTATGGTTGAGCATGGTGTACTTCTTAAAGGAGAGTGTCTGGTTGATGGGATGGTTGAACATGGTGTACTTCTTAAAGAAG
Source organism: Oncorhynchus keta (assembly GCF_023373465.1). Classification (NCBI taxonomy): domain Eukaryota; kingdom Metazoa; phylum Chordata; class Actinopteri; order Salmoniformes; family Salmonidae; genus Oncorhynchus; species Oncorhynchus keta. The sequence continues at coordinate 107,643 of NW_026277406.1, read as the reverse complement.
AGTGTCTGGTAGATCGTATGGTTGAGCATGGTGTACTTCTTAAAGAAGAGTGTCTGGTAGATCGGATGGTTGAGCATGGTGTACTTCTTAAAGAAGAAGAGTGTCTGGTAGATGGTATGGTTGAGCATGGTGTACTTCTTAAAGAAGAGTGTCTGGTTGATCGTATGGTTGAGCATGGTGTACTTCTTAAAGAAGAGTGTCTGGTAGATGGTATGGTTGAGCATGGTGTACTTCTTAAAGAAGAGTGTCTTGTTGATCGTATGGTTGAGCATGGTGTACTTCTTAAAGAAGAGTGTCTGGTAGATGGTATGGTTGAGCATGGTGTACTTCTTAAAGAAGAGTGTCTTGTTGATCGTATGGTTGAGCATGGTGTACTTCTTAAAGAAGAGTGTCTGGTAGATCGTATGGTTGAGCATGGTGTACTTCTTAAAGAAGAGTGTCTGGTTGATCGTATGGTTGAGCATGGTGTACTTCTTAAAGAAGAGTGTCTGGTTGATCGTATGGTTGAGCATGGTGTACTTCTTAAAGAAGAGTGTCTGGTAGATCGTATGGTTGAGCATGGTGTACTTCTTAAAGAAGAGTGTCTGGTTGATCGTATGGTTGAGCATGGTGTACTTCTTAAAGAAGAGTGTCTGGTTGATCGTATGGTTGAGCATGGTGTACTTCTTAAAGAAGAGTGTCTGGTTGATCGGATGGTTGAGCATGGTGTACTTCTTAAAGAAGAGTGTCTGGTTGATCGTATGGTTGAGCATGGTGTACTTCTTAAAGAAGAGTGTCTGGTTGATCGGATGGTTGAGCATGGTGTACTTCTTAAAGAAGAGTGTCTGGTTGATCGTATGGTTGAGCATGGTGTACTTCTTAAAGAAGAGTATTTGGTTGATCATATGGTTGAGCATGGTGTACTTCTTAAAGAAGAGTATCTGGTTGATCATATGGTTGAGCATGGTGTACTTCTTAAAGAAGAGTGTCTGGTTGATCATATGGTTGAGCATGGTGTACTTCTTAAAGAAGAGTGTCTGGTTGATCGTATGGTTGAGCATGGTGTACTTCTTAAAGAAGAGTGTCTGGTTGATCATATGGTTGAGCATGGTGTACTTCTTAAAGGAATGTTTATTCAAGTTACGCCGCTTTATCCCTGTCAACAAGGGTAACGATTTCAAATGTACCCCCGTTTATTCCTAATGAGCTATTGGAGCGCGAGTTATTGCGCTTTGGGAAGTTCGCCAGTTCAATTAAGGTCCCGTTGTGTTGCAAACACCCGGCGTTGAAACAGGTTATGTCATTTCGGCGACAGGTGTTTATGTTTTTGGACTCACCGGAGCAGACTTTAGAGTCATTGTTTAAAGTCAAGTATGACAATAGACTGTATATGGCTTATGCTAGTACGGGTAGTCAACAGTGTTTTGAGTGTGGAGATGTTGGTCATAAACGACATGCTTGCCCGAAAAGGGAGAAGGCCGGGGGAGGGGAGCAGGTGGTCATCGTAACGCCTGGGCCCTCTGATGTAGAGAGGTGGGCCGACAGCGGTAGAGCAGCCAAAAGCACCTGTTGCTGAGGAACAAGTTATCCGTGTTGAGGGCACGGGGTTGCAATTTCTATTAGAGGGAAATGTTATGCTGCAGAAAAGTATTGTTGTAGAAGGTAAGGATGTATCTGAAGAGCCAGTTCCTCAAACTGGTGAGCAGGTGCCCAGTACGAGTGCTGGGGTAAAGGAGGGGGTTCATGTGGAGCTCGGATCCCAGGTAGTGGAGGAGATGCCCGCTACGAGTAATGAGGTACAGGAGGGTTTTAATGTGGAGCTAGGCTCCCAGGTAGTGGAGGAGATTCCCACTACGAGTGCTGGGGTTCATGTAGAGCACATATGTCAGAGTCAAGGCCCGCGGGCCACATCCGGCCCGCGAGAAGGTTTTTTACGGCCCCTGGGATGATCTTGATTTATTATTAGAACCGGCCCGCAGACCGCAGCAAGCCGGCAGCCCGCAGATCTTTTACACGCACCAATACTACATTTCCCACAATGCAACGGTGACGCACCGAGCAGTAGGCTGCTTCATTTCAATATTTATTGGCACAGCAGTTGTCAGCATCACAGTAAAATTAACTTTCAGATACCCATCAAAAATGGCAAAACGGAAGGTGGACACTGAGAACCGGGGTTTCAAACAAGGTGGGAGTCGGAGTATTTGTTCACGGAGGTAGCTGGAAAACCTGTGTGTCTTCTGTGTGGAGAAAGTGTGGCGGTACTGAAAGAGTATAATCTGAGACGACATTATGAAACGAAACACGCGGACAAAAACAAGAATATGGACATGGAACAAAGGCTACAAAAGGCAGAGGAATTAAAACGAGGCCTCAAATCTCGACAGGCTCTGTTCAAAAAAGCCAAATCACAAGGCCAGGCTGCTGTCAAGGCCAGTTTTATTTTGGCAGAAGAGATCGCTAAATCAGCCCGGCCATTTACGGAGGGGGATTTCATCAAAAACTGCATGATTAAAGTTTGTGACGAAGTTTGCCCAGAAAAAGGCAACTCTTTTTAAATGTGAGTCTGAGCAGAAACACCATTGCCGAGAGAGTAGACCAGTTGTCCATCAATCTAAAAGTGAAAAAAGGGAAAAAGGGAAAAGATTTCATTGCATATTCCTTGGCTGTGGATGAGAGCACCGACATTTCTGACATTGCCCAGTTGTCAATTTTCATCCGCGGAGTGGACTCCAGCCTAAGCGTGACAGAGGAGTTTTTGGCTTTACGTCCTATGCATGGCACAACTACGGGGCATGATTTGTATGAAGAGGTGTCAAGATGTGTAAATGAGATGGAGCTGCCTTGGGAAAAACTCGTGGGTTTGACAACCGACGGAGCACCTGCGATGTGTGGACACAGGAGCGGACTGGTGGCGAAGATACGGGAAAAGATGCAAGAGGAAAACGCGACAGGTGAGCTGACAGCTTATCATTGTATCATACACCAGGAAGCGTTGTGCGGTAAAGCCTTGAAAATGGAGCATGTAATGAGCATCATCACGCGCACAGTTAACTTTATCAGAGCCAAAGGTTTGAATCACCGCCAGTTCAAGGCATTTCTGACGGAGTTAGAAACGGAGCATGGTGATTTGCCTTATCACACAGAGGTGCGATGGCTAAGCCAGGGAAAGGTGCTTCAAAGATGTTTCGAGCTTCGTGAGGAGATTTGTCTGTTCTTGGACAGCAAAGGGAAAGACACAACACAACTCCGAGACGAAATGTTTCTGTGTGAAATGGCTTTTCTGTGTGACATTACGAGTCATCTGAATGCAATGAACTTGCAGCTGCAGGGTCGGGATCGTGTCATCTCTGATATGTACAGTACAGTGAAGGCATTTAAAACCAAACTGACTCTGTGGGAGACGCAGATGCGGAAAGAAAATTTGAGCCACTTTCCCAGCTGCCAGACCATGAAAGAGAAGCTCTCTACCAGTGCGTTCCCGAGCGCACAGTTGGCTGATAAAATAGGTATGCTTGCCGCTGACTTTCGACGCCGATTTGCTGACTTTGAAGCACAAAAAGCAGGTTGGAACTGCTCGGTAACCCATTTGCTGTTGACGTGGAAAGCTCACCACCAAACCTCCAAATGGAGTTGATTGACCTCCAATGCAATGATGCACTGAGGGCAAAATATGCGGCAGTGGGTGCTGCGGAGTTCGCCCGTTTCCTCCCCGACACAATGCCCCAGCTGCGCATCCAGGCTGCTCAAACGTTGTCTATGTTTGGCAGCACATACCTGTGTGAACAACTGTTTTCTTTGATGAACTTGAACAAAACATCACACAGAAGTCGACTTACTGCTGAACACCTCCACTCAATTCTGAGGATTTCCTCAGCTCAGAGCCTTACCCCGAACATTGATGAACTTGTGGAAAAGATGGGACACCACCAAGTATCACCCTCAACCTCAAACAAGTGAACATTACTGTGCAATCACATATTTAGAGTTTTTACTCAGTTCAAGTTTAAAAGTTAAAGTTTAATATTTGTTTTCACTGCATGTTACTTCTCCTTAAACAAAGTGTTGTTTTTGATTAATAGATTTTTGCACTTTATTTTATTGTATTTCAATCCAATTATATTTTAAAAATATTTCAGTTGAGTGGATGATAGAAAATTGCTATTATTGTTTTTTTCTTTGAAGTAAATTTAGCCCACTTTTGCTAAAATAGAAAATATAGGCTACTGATGGTGCCTTGAATACCGGTTTCTTTCATTTAATGTTCATGTTATGGGGATTTTTATATAAAGGAAATTTGTCTTTTGTGTCTGTTGAAAATTAAAGATTACTGACAGAGCCATAAGAAAATATTGCTTTATTTATCTGATCATATTGGAATATATTTGTTAGGTTTTCAGTAGGTTCAATTAGGTTCACTAGACTATATGCGTCATTTAAAAAATTTTCAATGAACATTCGAACAGTCCGGCCCTCGGCTTGTAGCTAAATTTTTATTTGGCCCTCCGTCCATTTGACTTTGACACCCCTGATGTAGAGCTAGGCTCCCAGGTAGTGGAGGAGATGCCTACTACGAGTAATGAGGTACAGGAGGGTTTTAATGTGGAGCTAGGCTCCCAGGTAGTGGAGGAGATGCCCACTATGAGTAGTGATGTTCAGGTGGGGCTAGTCTCCCAGATAGTGGAGGAGATGCCTGGTACGAGTGATGAGGTGCAATTGGGGAGTGTTGAAAGGGATGTGGTAGAGGGGAGTCAGTTGTCTGTGGTCTCAGCTGAGGAGGATCAAGGAGGAGGATCAAGAGAAGGATATCTCTTTAGATATGACAGCTGCTGGTGAGGACTCAGTTTATGATCTCAAACTGAAGTTAAAGAGACTATCAAGGCCCTTGAACAGGACATCAAATCTATTGAATCTAGAGGAGGTAAATGAGTTTCTGGATCAGACTTTTGGTAAATCTGTCAAATTGGCAGATTATTTTGATGTTGATAAGTTTGTGAGGTCAGCTGTGATGTTACAGAAGACGGTGCGGTTAGACCAGCTGAGTGAGAAGAAGCAGTTTCGCTTGAGGAAATGTATTACTGCTGTTGCAGCAGCAAAAGGTGGTGGGAAACGTGGTCAGGTTAATAAGAGAAGATGAAAATAATGATGATTATCATGCTTCATAGGGTGTCTTTTTTCTCCTTGGTTTCTCTGTGGGCTCTTCTGCTTTTCTTTTCTCTTTTCTACACGGAGGTACTAAGGGTCGGTTCTCTCAATATGAATGGGGGAAGGGACAGGAATAAGAGGGCTTGGGTATTAGAAGTACTAAGGGTCGGTTCTCTCAATATGAATGGGGGAAGGGACAGGAATAACAGGGCTTGGGTGTTAGAAGTACTAAGGGTCGGTTCTCTCAGTATTAATGGGGGAAGGGACAGGAATAACAGGGCTTGGGTGTTAGAAGTACTAAGGGTCGGTTCTCTCAGTATTAATGGGGGAAGGGACAGGAATAAGAGGGCTTGGGTTTTAGAAGTAATAAAACAGAAAAGGCTTAATGTAGTTTTCCTACAGGAGACACATAGTGATGAGGAAAATGAGGTTGACTGGGGTATGTGGTGGGAGGGGAAGCATGTACTCAGTCATGGTACTAATTTCAGTGCTGGGGTGGCAATCTTGTTTTCCTCAGGCTTAGGGGTGACTGTGGTATCTACAACAGAGATTGTCAAGGGACGGGTTTTATTGATCAAAGTGGATGTCATGTGGTTTTTGTTAGTTTTTTTGAATGTTTATGCTCCTAATGAGGGTACAGAGCGTATTGCTGTTTTTGATCAACTAAAGGAAACCTTAAGACAGTGTGACCAAGAGGGGTGTATGGTTTTAGGGGGTGATTGGAACTGTACAGTGGATTTTACTGTTGATCGCACCGCTGAAGAACCTCACCTGCGGTCAGCCACTTGCCACTTGCATTTGAGCTTTCTGATGTGTGGAGAGTAAGGAATGCCAAAGTTAGGCAGTACACATGGCTAAAAATGAATGAAGGTCGTGTCAGTGCAGCAAGGTTAGACAGGTTGTATGTATCTGAGCAATACTGTAGTAGGGTTGGAAGGTTAGACAGGTTGTATGTATCTGAGCAATACTGTAGTAGGGTTGGAAGGTTAGATAGGTTGTATGTATCTGAGCAATACTGTAGTAGGGTTGGAAGGTTAGACAGGTGGTATGTATCTGATCACTACTGTAGTAGGGTTGGAAGGTTAGACAGGTTGTATGTATCTGAGCAATACTGTAGTAGGGTTGGAAGGTTAGACAGGTTGTATATATCTGATCACTACTGTAGTAGGGTTGGAAGGTTAGACAGGTGGTATATATCTGATCACTACTGTAGTAGGGTTGGAAGGTTAGACAGGTGGTATATATCTGATCACTACTGTAGTAGGGTTGGAAGGTTAGACAGGTTGTATGTATCTGATCACTACTGTAGTAGGGTTAGACAGGTTGTATATATCTGATCACTACTGTAGTAGGGTTGGAAGGTTAGACAGGTGGTATATATCTGATCACTACTGTAGTAGGGTTGGAAGGTTAGACAGGTGGTATATATCTGATCAATACTGTAGTAGGGTTGGAAGGTTAGACAGGTTGTATGTATCTGAGCAATACTGTAGTAGGGTTGGAAGGTTAGACAGGTGGTATATATCTGATCAATACTGTAGTAGGGTTGGAAGGTTAGACAGGTTGTATGTATCTGAGCAATACTGTAGTAGGGTTGGAAGGTTAGACAGGTGGTATATATCTGATCAATACTGTAGTAGGGTTGGAAGGTTAGACAGGTTGTATGTATCTGATCAATACTGTAGTAGGGTTGGAAGGTTAGACAGGTTGTATGTATCTGAGCAATACTGTAGTAGGGTTGGAAGGTTAGACAGGTTGTATGTATCTGAGCAATACTGTAGTAGGGTTGGAAGGTTAGACAGGTTGTATGTATCTGAGCAATACTGTAGTAGGGTTGGAAGGTTAGACAGGTTGTATGTATCTGAGCAATACTGTAGTAGGGTTGGAAGGTTAGACAGGTTGTATGTATCTGATCACTACTGTAGTAGGGTTGGAAGGTTAGACAGGTTGTATGTATCTGATCACTACTGTAGTAGGGTTGGAAGGTTAGACAGGTTGTATGTATCTGATCACTACTGTAGGAGGGTTGGAAGGTTAGACAGGTTGTATGTATCTGATCAATACTGTAGTAGGGTTGGAAGGTTAGACAGGTGGTATATATCTGATCACTACTGTAGTAGGGTTGGAAGGTTAGACAGGTTGTATGTATCTGAGCAATACTGTAGTAGGGTTGGAAGGTTAGACAGGTTGTATGTACCTGATCAATACTGTAGTAGGGTTGGAAGGTTAGACAGGTTGTATGTATCTGATCACTACTGTAGTAGGGTTAGAAGGTTAGACAGGTGGTATATATCTGATCACTACTGTAGTAGGGTTGGAAAGTGTGCCATTACTCCTGTGGGATTCTCTGATCATCATATGGTTACTGTTGATATTCACATGTCCTGTCCACGAAGGTCATCACCTTTCTGGTATTTTAATGTTAAATTGTTACATGATGTCATGTTTTGTGACAGGTTTTTGTTGCTTTGGGAAAAATGGAGGGGTATAAAAGGGAATTTTGAGTCCTTGAGACAATGGTGGGAGGTTGGGAAGGCCCAAATACAAGTATTTTGTCAACAGTATACTGCTCTGTCTCAAACTGAAGTTAAAGAGACTATCAAGGCCCTTGAACAGGACATCAAATCTATTGAATTGAAGCTGCTCACTCAGAACGACCCTGTACTAGTCATGAACTTACAGGACAAGAGACATGAACTGAGGTCGTTTCTGCATGAAAGAGTGAAGGGTGCCTTGATTAGGTCTCGTTTCGCTTCCCTCAAGGATATGGATGCTCCTAGCGCTTTAAAAAAAACCTAGGACAGTGGACATTGCAACGTAAACAGATGTTCTGCCTTCGTCTCCCTGATGGGAAGGGGACCACTAGGACAGTGGACATTGCAACGTAAACAGATGGTCTGCCTTCGTCTCCCTGATGGGAAGGTGACCACTAGGACAGTGGACATTGCAACGTAAACAGATGGTCTGCCTTCGTCTCCCTGATGGGAAGGGGACCACTAGGACAGTGGACATTGCAACGTAAACAGATGGTCTGCCTTCGTCTCCCTGATGGGAAGGTGACCACTAGGACAGTGGACATTGCAACGTAAACAGATGGTCTGCCTTCGTCTCCCTGATGGGAAGGTGACCACTAGGACAGTGGACATTGCAACGTAAACAGATGGTCTGCCTTCGTCTCCCTGATGGGAAGGTGACCACTAGGACAGTGGACATTTCAACGTAAACAGATGGTCTGCCTTCGTCTCCCTGATGGGAAGGGGACCACTAGGACAGTGGACATTGCAACGTAAACAGATGGTCTGCCTTCGTCTCCCTGATGGGAAGGGGACCACTAGGACAGTGGACATTGCAACGTAAACAGATGGTCTGCCTTCGTCTCCCTGATGGGAAGGGGACCACGAATGATATTGAAAGGCGTCAACATGCCGTGGATTTCTACTCGTCCCTTTATAAGGCGGAGGATTGTGACTCTCTGTGTACTGAACAGTTGTTACATGGTCTTCCTCAATTGGGACCTGAGCAGAGATTCACATTGGACTCTGACATTACACTGCAGGAGCTGTCCACAGCAGTTATGCAGCTCTCAACAGGCAGAGCTCCTGGCATCGATGGTTTACCATCTGAGTTTTATAAGCACTTTTGGGGGTCTGTTGGGGAGGATTTTTATGAAGTGCTGTGTGAATCTTTTCATGAGGGTTCTCATGAGGGTTCTCTTCCTGTATCCTGTCAACGTGCGGTGCTTTCACTGTTGCCAAAAAAGGGGGATTTGGCTCTCATAAAAAATTGGAGACCTGTTGCTTTGCTGTGCGCAGAATACAAAATTGTTTCTAAATGTCTCTCAAACAGGTTGAAAGAGTATCTGGGATTGTTGATCCACAAGGACCAGTCCTACTGTGTACCCGATCGCTCTATTGTTGACAACTTGTTTCTGATAAGAGATGTTTTAGACATTTGTAAACTGTCTGATGTAAATGTGGGTTTACTTTCGTTGGATCAGGAGAACGCTTTTGATCGTGTGGACCACCAGTACTTGTTTAAAACAATGAAAGCCTTTGGGTTTGGGGATGTTTTTTGTCTTGGATGAATTTACTGTAAGCTGGGGCCTCGTGTATGGTGAAGGTGGGAGGTGGTTTGAGTTGCCCCATCCCTGTCCAAAGGGGCATCAGGCAGGGATGCCCAACTTCAGGGCAGTTATATAGTCTGGCGATTGAACCAATGCTTTGTTTTTTAAGAGCGAAGCTTACTGGTTTCTTTGTGCCAGGTGTAATGAAGGGTCCCACGATAGCACTGTCTGCGTATGCAGATGACGTGATAGTTTTTATTACAGGTGGTGAGGATGTTAAGGTTCTCTCAAACACTTTAAAGGTGTATGAGGGGACCTCCTCAGCTCGAGTCAATTGGGGAAAGAGCGAAGCGCTGTGGGCAGGTCAGCTTCAGATGTGGTCCACTCCACGGTTACCAGGGGGGCTTCAGTGGGGCAGAGATGGAATGAAGACTTTGGGGGTTTTTCTAGGCTCTGATGTCTTTCAGAAAAAGAACTGGGAGGGTGTAGTGGAGAAGGTGTGTGCCAGACTGTCAAGGTGGAAATGGGTGCTGCCTCAGCTGTCTTATAGGGGACGGGTACTGGTAGCTAATAATCTTGCTGCTTCTACCCTGTGGCACAGACTAATGATTTTACAGCCACCAAAGGGTCTGATACAAGAGCTTCAGAGGACCCTTGTCAATTTCTTCTGGTCTGGACAACACTGGCTTAAAGCTGCAGCCCTGTACCTGCCACTGCACGAGGATGGGCACGGCCTGGTGGATATTTCCTCTAGGATCACGGCTTTCAGGCGCCAAGCAGCCCAGAGATTGTTGTACAGAGACTGTTCTAGCTGGATCGAAACAGCCTACATATCGATGAGGAGAGCGGGCTGTTTGGGCTTAGACAAGCATCTTTTCCTCTTAAAGCTGGAGGGGGGTGATTTGACTGGCCTGACTCCATTTTATAAGTCTGTTATGCAGGCTTGGAGAGTCTTT